>NC_134831.1:164092804-164392804 GCF_004210375.1 Tachypleus tridentatus | reverse complement strand
TGTAGCTTTGTTGGATAGGTTTTTTGAAGACTTCTCAATGTTTTTTTAATGAAGAAGTGCGATTCATTTAGTGTTTAACGACTTCGGTTTAGAAACTATGTTATAGCCTGGTGGATTGAAATTTGAATTTTTGTGTAGATGCGTTTAATTAAAGATAAGTCCCCCCCTAAGTGTCACAGCGGTATGCTTGCGGACTTACACTGCTAGAACCTGGGTTTTGATACTCGTGGTAGGCAGAACACAGATAGCCCATTGGGAAGCTGTGGCTTAATTCCAAAATATCAATCAATCAATTAAAGATGATTATATCTATGTCTTGGTTGTTACCGACTTCATTTAGTTCAAATTTCTTGAACATGAGTTTTTATAATACTAGTCAGGCTATATCAGAGATGCCAACTATTTCAAATGAGTGAGCGTAATGATTGTAGACAGAGCCCTTTCACAGTTTTAGTCCTTTTAGATTTTCCAGAAACAAGACAATCTGGTGAACGAGGCCTTTTTTTTTCCATCTTGTGAACAATCGCATTGGTGTTTCTATGCCGCTTAGAAAACGAGAAATACCCATCTATGCGAGCGCTAATTGGCTGACAAGCACTGATGACGTAACTATGGATTCCCCCACGTAGCCAGTATGGAGAAGCACCGCACTCAAACTATTGGTAGACGTCGGAGATACAAATATTTTTTGTTATTTCAAGCACAAATATGATTATCGCAAGTAGCCATTTGGACTATGTCTTTTATTTATTATCAAAATTTATTTGTATTTCACTAGAAATTTTATTTTCACCCCTATCAAGCCCTGGGGGAACAATTTATCACTTTATTTTACAGGCCTATATAATATATAATAATTTGGGAGTTACAACAAGTAGTAATATTTGTCTGTATGAGTGTATAGTCGTAATGTATACACCAAAATCGTAATGATTACACTCAAATCGTAATGGTTGGCATCTCTACTATATTTTTCAAAATAACAATTACTCACAGATTATTCACAATAATATTGTACAGTTGAGACTTTAAAAAGAAATTCTTTTCACCAGAGCAATTGCACGATGTTCAGTAAATTCATTAGCAATGATGACATAAACCAGAGTGAACAGAGATGCAGATCCAATAGCCTGAACAACCTTCCCACTAAAGATAATGCAAAAAATGTGAGTCCAGGTGGAGATTTTATTAGAGTGTTGAAATGTAAAAATACATTATAGATTATAGAAACCCTAACATGATACACTAGCCTTTTTCATATACGAGGGCTGTTAAAAAAATACGCGGCTCCAGTTGGTTCCAGGGGAATCCGCTTGGTGTCGCTAGGTTTGCACAGATCAGCTGATTACGACGCCATTTCCCAATTACAGATATCTTCATTTGTGTATTAGCTACGCGGTTTTAAGTGAAGTGCGATTTGTTCGTTTGGCGGATTTCAGAATGAATGATCTGAAGGAGCAACGACTTGCTGTGAAATTTTGTGTTAAACTTGGAAAATCTGCGACTGAAACTTTTGCTATGCTTAACACGGCTTACGGTGATGTTGCTATGAAGCGTATGGCATGTTTCAAGTGGCATGAACGTTTTAAGGATGGTTGACAGTCCATTGAAGATGATGAGCGTCCTGGACGTCCTTCCACGTCAACTGACGACCCACACGTCGACAAAATCAACACCCTGGTGCGGGCAAATCGACGTCTGACTGTCAGGGACCTTGCTGAAGAGTGTGGGATATCAGTTGGATCTTGTTACGAGATTTTGACCGAAAAATTGAAGATGCACCGCATTGCTGCGAAATTCAGCCCTCAGAACTCGTGAGTTTTTGGCCAAACACTCGATCACTCTTCTTCCCCACCCCCCTACTCACCTGACCTTGCTCCTTGCGATCTTTTCTTGTTCCCCAAACTCAAAAGACCCTTGAAAGGAAGAAGATTTGAGACGATTCCCGAGATTAAGGCAAATGCGACGAAGGAGCTGGAGGACATTATAAAAGAAGCGTACCAGGACTGTTTCAACAAGTGGAAACACCGTTGGGATACGTGTGCGCGTTGGGGAGGAGAGTACTTTGAAGGGGTCCCAGACCTGTAACTTCTAAATAAAATATATTTTGTTTTATGACGTCAGTCCGCGTATTTTTTTAACAGACCTCGTAGTTGAACTTTACGAAGCAAACCAACTGACATTAAAATATGTACTCGGATTTTTTTTTTTACATTGGTCTTTCGTTCTACTTTAAAAAGCTGTTGCTAATCTGATACTTTTGAAAGTTTCTAATAAAACATTAATGTTTATTTATTGTAACTGCCAAATACCCTAACAAGTATTTCTAATGAATTATTAAAACTCCTTTTCAATATAGTGGATTAAGGCGTGGTGATAGAAATAAACACAACGTAAGACTCATTGATTTATGTACAGTAGTTGAAAATTTGAAAAGTAAAGGACACCATATTGTGCTTTTTTAATGTGTACATAAAATGTTATTGTACCACTTAACGAATAACGTAGGCATATTTTTGCTGTTTTTCAGAATACACGTGTAGAGATACATGATTGACTATCTGTGTAATTAATTTTTAAATAATAGACTAGACACAATCCAGTTAGTCAAAAGCAACCACTTCTAACATTTTAAAAACTATCCTAAAACAGGTTTTAATTGTCACCAGGCCTCGAACCATTACTCGCAGTATAATAGTCCCCTTGTTTACTAACCTGGCTTTACTGTTAGAGGTTAAAGATTAACCTTTAATGACAATAATAGCTTGTCATTGCTGCTGTGTAGAATGTATTTCTCTATATTGTTCCATTTCTCTGTTACATTCCACCCTATTTTAGTTTGTATTCTAGTTGTTGTTTTAATCAAGTGCGACGTTTTTGGGTTAGTTGTCTCAGACGTTTACTTTACCTTCATCAGTTGAAACAGAAATGAAAAAACGAAAGTACCTCTTTAGAGAAGAAGGGGACAACGAGCGTAACAACTGGCTTTACAAGTGAAAGAGAAATTGACTTGGGATAAAATGACGCAGTTTTCGATACTAAATAATAGTTTAAAGTTAACAATGTGGGAGTGTTACTAGTTGCCTTCCCTCTAGTCTATCATTTATAAATTAAATTAAAGTTAAAATCAAAGTGAGTCATCACATTATGGTGACGAAATTGTGCTATCATGTATTATACACTTTGCAATGGGGAGTTTAAGTAAGCAAAAGATATGCAAGGTGATTTTGAATTTAAAAACCAATATGCAATTCGGACAAAAGTCTTTCTAAAGATATAAAATTTGTAGTGTTTAATCGAGAAATTTGAAAGAAAAATTTTGTACAAATTGAAGCGTGTAATTTATATGGATTCGTATGCACAAATTCTCTAGCTCTTCAATATTGTATTTCAATACGCAGAAGATTTGACACACAGTACAAGTACAACAATATATATAGGTAGCAGCTATATTTGAATATACTGATTGGTGACTGTTGAGGCAAAACTACACAGTTGGTTATCTTTTCTGTGCTCGCTGCAAGGAATCGAAAATTGTATTTTAGAGTTATAAGTTTTTAAGTTTCGTGTTAATTCAGTAGAAGAATCTCGAGAAACACAAGAGGGCTGAGTTTTTCTTTTTGCATATCTTCAGACACACAAGACTTTATAATTGTGCCGCTTGTGTATTTTATTCATTTTTTTTTTCTGTGGAGAGAAGGTTATTGTTGTTTTGAATTAAGCACAAAGCTACACAATGGGCTATCTATGCTCTGCCCACCACAGGAATCGAAACCCAATTTTTAGCGTTGTAAGTCCGCAGACATACCGCTGAACCACTGGGGGTCGTGGAGAGAAGGATCATCTCATGTTTGTTACACATTTCTTGACTTAGTTATTTTTTTTCTAAACTTGTTTGTTGAGGGAAATACTCTAAGTCTCTTTTAAGTTATTTTGTTATCGTCAATGTTGTATTATTTAATTTGAAGGTTAACAATAACAGCCGAAAATATTGTTAATATCAAGGGTACACAACTGATGAAACCATCTATTATGATTTCTAAAAGAACGTGAGAATGGTATATCTGATTAACTATACTTAATATAATCTTACGTTTCAGTTGTGCTTTGTGATTGGAAGTTAATGGTAATTATTTTATGTAAAAAATCTTTAGCTAAATATTTTACTTTATGGTCTGTTATATCCAGGTGGTTAAAGCACTCGATTCGTAATCCGAGGGTCGTGGGTTTTAGTCCCCGTCACACCAAACATGTTCACCCTTTCAGCCGTGTGGGCGTTATAAGTTACGGTCAATCTCAGTATTCGTTGGTAAAAGAATAGTCCAATAGTTGGTGGTGGGTAGTGATAACTAGCTGCCTTCCTTCTAGTCTTATACTGTTAAATTAAAGACGGCTAGCGCAGATAGCCCTCATGTAGCTTTGTGCGAAATTCAAAACAAACCAAACCAATTTTATTTTATTATTGTTGTTGTTATGGGCTTTTTTCTTTTATAAGTAACGAATTACAGTTTGATCGATGAGTAAAAGTAATATTCGCCTGTTTATATTTTTAATGTTCGTTGGATATATATCTTACCAATTTATAAATTTCCAAGACATGTCACCGATTTAAACACGCCTTCGTTTCCATGGTTACTTGCAGTTTGCTTAGTAAATTAACTGTATTTTCAATGTTGGTAGGTCTTACGGCTATACAGAAAATGTTTGTATATGTTAAGTATAAGCTTCTAGGCTAAATGTTTAGTAGAAGTAGAAATTAGTCAGTAAATGATAGCCTTTTTTTTTTTTGTTTCTGTTCACGAACTCCAATTCACCGTGTCTGCTTGATCAGTCGAATTAACCTAAATCCTATAATAATTTATTAGGCTTGCAATGATGTTTAAATGATTGGAACAAAACATAAGAAAGTAATTATGAACAGTAGGCCTACATTTACATCCTGGGAATTCCATGTTTATCTTCATCATAACGTTAAACTTAAAGTTATAGTTGGAGTTCCTAATTTAGGTCTTATTAAAAAGTTAGTTTAAATTTAAATGCTTTTAATGGTGTAATTCTACTTGATACTTTAAACTTCAACATTGTTGTAATGAAACATTCGATACGATTGTTTTTATAAACAAATTGTTTATTGTGTATTTCTGTTGTAATCTTACAATAAGTTACATAACTTTTTTGACTAACAGTTGTTTTAGAATAGTAACCAGATTGACTCATTACACTTTAAAAACTTTTGTTAAAAGTTACTTAAATATCAGTAAGAAGTTGAAATTTTACTTACTTAATGGACATTAAGATCAGAACTAGTTTTAGTGATTATGGTACTGGTACAGAATTTCCCCAGTAACATAATGATCGTTAGAGACATCCATTTCTAGTAGTTTAGTTGATAACTCAGTATTTTACCTTTAATTTTTTACATACTTAATCAGTAAACAAGTGTAACTATAATGACATTGAAGATAGTCTAATTGACATTATGATCAAGAATCATAATATCATTGAGTTATGAACTAAACTACTACATTTTTTGATAGATTGTTTAGGCAGAGTATTCATGATGAATCTTTGTAGAATGAATGGCAGCTGCCTGTTGTGGAGATACAAGTGTAGAGGACAATGTTTTGAAAGTCTTCTACCTTGAAGATGAAAAGCAGAAGACTTTCAAAACGTTGTCCTCAACACTTATGTCTCCACAACAGGTAGTTGCCGTTCACTATACAAAGTTTCATAAACTGTGACAAATGTTACTGGGACAAATCTGTACAAGTACTGTGATTATTTATGACTAGTTTAAATATTCTATGAATTTAAAATAGAAATTTTCAATTATATCATAGTAAGCCAACAATCTTTATCCATGTAATTTTAGTAAAGTTGAAATTCCAAACATCTTATACCTTAAAGTGTATAGAAAAGTAAGGCAGTTTGTGTTATAACATACTGTTTGAGCATTTATTTTTCAGGGTCTCTTTGATGTTAAAACTGTGAACAAATGCCTTCAGTTAAGAAACAAGGTTTAACAGAAAATGAAAAGTTTCCTAGGTATGTTTTTCATTTTACTTGTTTTAAAAAGAATAAATATCATTTAATGGATGCAAGAAGTGGAGAGTAGAAGCAGCATCAAAAGGGCCAATAGTAGCTTTATTTTTCTAATAGGGTGGCTGGCCTTTGAAATGACTTTTTTTCAGGTGTAGCAGATGCATTGAATTTATGGGAATTTAAAGGCCACCTTTAAAAATATTTGTGTGATAATGGCTGACATTGCATGTTTTATTTTCATTTTATAGTTTATTTTTATCAACATGAATTATTTGATAATATCATTGATTTAAAAATAAACCTCCTTTCTTGATTTATTTTATTTAGAATGACAAAGGCTTATCTTCATAAACTCTGTAAAGATTTGAAATTGTATGTGACTCCATATTTGAATGATACCCTTTATCTTCATTACAAAGGTGGGTATAAATTTGTAGATGATGGATGTAAGTGTGTTTGATTGGTATGAAAGTGGTTATGGGTTAAGTACATTGTTTTGTCTCTAACGGTGAGGATTTGTTATGTACAAAATTTTGATGAAATTATATACCTGAGTTTTTTTTTTCTTGGTTCGTCCTCTAACTCCTCCTAGGCATTTGTATTTCAACTTGTCAGATATGGTTTAATCAACTAGGAGTGAATTGGAAGTGTCCAAAAGTTATTTTTTACTTTAAAATTGACACATGGTTAAATATAGACCAGACTAAGGGTACTGAAGGGCTTTGCCCATTTTCCTCTCTCATTACTTGTGGTATAAATACAGTCTAAGTACTTTCAATCATAATTGACACATTTATGACAAACACAAACAGTGTTTATATTAATAACTGGTAAAACATTAATTGTACAGTTGCATTTTGTTTTCAAATTCCATCATTCACTTGATGAGTTTCTTTTTCACATATTGTGTATACATACTTTTCAAGGTAAAACATATATTTAATATAAGTGTGTCTAAACTATGTTACTTATTGCTTTTGGATAAAGAAAACAACCTTACATTGCCACTAGAATCTTTAAAAAAAAAACAAATACATTTTTATATTTGTAATTGTTAAAAATTTCATTTCAATTTATTTTTGTCAATCATTTAAGGTATTTAATATGTACTGATATCATTTGTTAACTTACATAAACCTCCTATGTGTATTACACAAATACAGGGTGGCCCGTAAGTCCCTACCCATCCTTATATTTTATGTTTCCAGTGTACCTGTGTGCTGTCCCTCATTCTTGCTGCATAATATTATGTGAAAACATGTTCTGTGAGACATTTTCAAGTGTAAATGGGCTTACATCGGCCATATTTTTCTGGAAAAAAAGAAAATTTATAATACATGCATAAATGAATATAACATAATAACATATGGATGGGTAGAGACTTACGGGCCACCCTGTACATCTGTTAGTATGGAGGAAAAGAGAAAGAAGTCAGTGAGAACTACAAAATTTGAAAAATTAAAATGAGACATTAATGAAACTTGAAAAAAGGAACTAGATAAATGTTCAAAGCAACTAAACAACAAAACATTTATCAACATTGATAGTTATTTGTTTTTAAGAATGGAAGAATAGGTCAGTTATATGGGGCACCAAACTGAAACAAGAGGGAATTCTAAATAGTCACATCACTTAACATTATTATAGACAGTATTATAGTAACTTAGTCAGTGGGTTTTTTTTTTTTTCCTTTTTATCTGCTTTATCTTTGTGTGCCAGCAATATCTAGTTTGAAACACATCTATAACTAATTCAGTTTTATTACTCATATGGATCTCTACCAGCTTACCATGAAATTGAAATTTTTTGACACAGGATTAGAGTAAATTAATGTATGCAACCTTGGACATGGTAAAATGCATTAATCAAGGGGTTTGACCACCTGAGTCCAAAACTATAATTATATCTCAAATCATTCAAGAGATTACAAAGCTATGAGCTAAAAGTTTGTACTTGAAAAAAAGACAAAACTAAACAATTCAGAGCCATTCTATGAGCCAGTATGCTGTGGCTAAAAAATAAAATCCTAATAGTAGTATGTGTAGCTTGGATGTATGTTCAAGATACACTCATATACTGGTGAAAGAAGCCTTTATAACTACAGCAAATGGATGTATGTTCAACATACACTCATATACTGGTGAAAGAAGCCTTTGTAACTACAGCAAACAAAACAGAGAGTAATAAAAATTGAGGTATAAAGAATAAATTTAGAAATATAATACAATCTCCAGTATGAGGAATCAATGATTGCTTTATGTTTGGAAGAAATTTCTGTTTACAGAGAGGAGGTTTAGAAATGGGAAGGTCATAATCTTTAGTATTTTCAATACTTTTCTTCATCAGTATACAGACAAGGGTCATTAATACAGCAGTATTTCCACCACTTTTCTAGTAGTGATATGTGGATAATATTGTATGTGGCTATTTCAATGACAAGAAGAAGTGATGTGATTTTTGGAACAAAATAAAAAATTGTGTAAAGAAACTTCCACAACAAGTTGTAGTTATATGGACTTCTCCAACCTATGATGTAATCATTAGACTATAGCTCTCCAACAATGATGCATAGTTAACCTTTATGAGCAGTAGTATTTCAATATAGTTTCATTCTTTTCTCCAGCTCTTGCTTATTCTGGTGTGTTTTTTCTTAAGGACTACAGAAGTTTTGTGCTCTTACTTTAAACTTTCGTTATCATTCACAGTGTGCTGTTTCATTACTTCATTTTCTTGATATGAGAAAGTAAGTTACCAAATTTTAAACATTTCAGTTAGAATTTTGAGTTGATTTACCTAAATGTGATTTTGTTTCTCTTAACAAAATTTGCAGTTTTGTGACATGTTTTCCTCTGTCAGAGACGAGTTTGTTTTAATCAAGTGCACAGGGTTTGTTAAATACTTTTCAACTTTGTCTTCATATAAATAACCCAAGTCTTAGGCACCCTGGTTACACCTTCTCATTAGAGTAATCCTCACATATATGGTAAAAAATGAAAACATACAAATGAAAGTCCTGGTGCATTTTTTCATTTCTTATATGGAGACAGACTTCACCTAAATTTTGAGTTAAATACTTCAATATTTGAGGATGGTGCAAATTTAAACAAAATTTGCATAAGTTTACCTCCTCAGTTAATTCTTTTTGTTTACCTGTTGAAAAAAAACGATTCTATTGCATGATCTCGTAACTTTGTTATATTGTTAAATATAGTATTTTATAATTCAACATAAATAGGTTGTGTCCCATACAGTTTATAGATTTAAGAGGCAGTAATCCAACATCATACTAGATGATGCACATGTCACAGTTTTTCAACTGATGACTGGTTGTGGTGTGATGTTTTCAGGGGTAACAGTTTCTAGGCTTCTTTCCAGACAACTGAGCTATGGAGACGTTTATTGTTTTATAAAGTTTGTTCATCTCGCTTTTACCTTAATTTCAGAAAATTACATATCATGTTTATATGTCCTGTTTGTGCTGTTTCAGTAGAGATTTGTCATAAGAATTGTTGTTTAGAATCCTTTTAATTGGTTGTGACTCATCAATTATATAAATCTCAAATTAACTGTTAAAGTTGTTACTTTTGAATTAATTTTTGGCTTATTCTTGAATCAATTTTAAGAACATCCTGGCTTTTTTTTTTACCATGAGCACTGGGTTAACCAGCATGAAGCCATAATGCATAATGCAAGGAGTAATGTTTCTTTTAATCTCTACCTTCCGTTATGACCTTAGGTTATGACTACTCTACAAACAACAAGCTCTTCTGATGTTTTGTTAGTGTGGAAGCCTACTTATGATCTCATGTACTCAAGGCTTCTTTCAAAGAAGCAATTTCTTTCAAAATGCCTGTTTTACTGTGTAGAGGAGAAGGAGATTACTTGAGAAAACTGTCACTTGGCTGTGAAAGCAGCTTTTGTTTATTAGCAAAAAGCCAGGATACCAACAACAACTTGCAACTATGTGATATTAAAACTGGAAAAGTTATGGCAGAGTACAAAGCCCTGAAAAAGAAGTCTACCATATGAAGTAGGTCACGTTTTGCAGAGGTTTAAATGAACTAACTTATCAACACTTCTTATGAAAAAGCAGAGTTAAAAATGAACAGTTAAGAAAAACTTGTTAGCCATGTAAAAAGAAGATATCAGCAGTTCAAGTTTTGGAGATCATGGCAAGTTTCTCACTCAAAAAGAGTAGGAAGTGGGAGTGGATTGAATAAGAAGAAAAACCATCACAACATGATGCTTTAGTGTAACTTTGAGAGAATCAAATGGTTCTGTCTGGCCCTCCAGATCTGTATCAGACACAACATAGAAAGAAAACCTAGCGTCCAAGCCACTTAACACTTCTGGCACCTAAAGTCCTTTCTCATGAAGTGACATAGAAGAGTTTTGTCCTCAGAAGTACATTTGTCTTTAGACAGTGAATCTGATGAACAGAATGGCCATATTCATCACCAGTACTGCTGTTTAGTCTTTCAGGATGTTGTATTCTCAAGAAGTTCTGTCAGATGTATTTGCTATATAAATAAGGAAGGGGTTGCCTAATGTGAGCAGGAATCTTTCTCTCCATATCATTCCCTTGTACTTCATTGAAATGTAAAACTTCTTTCTAACATCATTCAAAGGATAAAGAACTCTGACTGGATTGCTACTGTTGTGACTGGAGCTGGAGAAGAAAATCCCTTGGAAGTGCCAAAATTCACCTGTAGCAGGGGAAGCAACAAGCAGATTTTTATGTTCTTCAAGATTGGAAGTGCCAGGATTTCACTCAAGGAATCTGTTTCAACACAGTTGCATCAGACACTGGGTTCAAGAATGATGCTTGTGTCTCAATCAAACAAACTCTGAAAAGAAATCTTGTATAGATTGCCTGCCAACACCATATATTTGATATCATGCTTTGAATTGTGATTGCCAGGATTATTGATTCATTGAGATGACCAGAAACCAGACTCTCAAAGAGATTCCAAGCACAATGAGCACTTTTTGACAAATCTCAGTTCAGGGCTGCTGCTGATGAAAATATTCACCTTCTCTCATCAGTGCAGTGAAAAAGGAAAGGGACAAAGCAATGCTTTACTTGAATAAAATGCTACGAATAAAATAATATCCCAGGATGATTACAAAGAACTCTTGAAACTTTCACTTGTATTTTTAGGAGACAAAGTTCCCTTTGAAGTGATATTCAGTTTCCAGGATATGTCATCATGAACTTTGGATGGTTAAAACCATTCATGCTATGAAAATATTCCTCTTTCAAGAATAGTTCAACTGACCTACCAAGAAGTCAAGGGCTAGGTGCAAATATGTCTTTCATAGCCATGGTCTGTGCTTACTTCTGAAGTAATGACTGCATCCTTCAATAACATCAATAAGATGTTAAAGTTATCTGTATATCCAGATCATTCAGCTGCCAATGCTGCAATGGCAGACTTCGTATTGCACTTATGGTATTTACTAAAGATTTGGTTGGTTTGGCTTTGTTTGATGATAGAGCTCAGATTACTACTGAACATGAAATGATGAGTACCCTTAATATTCCAAAGAAGAAAACCTTTATCAACCAGAGAGGAAGAACTTTAATATCAAGGCTCCTTTGTAACAGAGAGACTCTTAACACATTCAGTGTCTTAAGCTTAAATGGGAAAGATAGCAAAAGCATTCCTGAACAAAGACACAGCAGACTGGAAATGGACACTGAAATACGAAGAAATAAAATGCGCCTGGTAGTTGCTTGGTGGGGATCAGTGAATCATTGTAGAGAGAAAGGTGTTGCAATGATTCAAGCATTTAACTCTTGTATCACAAAGATCAAAGATTGAAAATAATACTTTCTCCCCACAATTAAACTACACCAAAAGAAATTTCTGATGCCCAGAAAGGAAACTTGGATGTCATATGTGATGTGATAAATTGTTTTTATTATAGTTATATGCTATTCAGATATGCTGGACACTATTAAGCAATTTTGGTAGCTTTGTTTTTGTTATTGAATAAAATCCATAATAACACCCGTAATGTATAATGATACTGAAGTATTTATGTTGCATCAATTCTAAATACACATGAATTGATCCAACTTTTTATTTCTAAAGTCATTAGTGGGAATGGAATATATGTACATATCATGCAAAATAATTTTTCATTTTTATATATTTGGAGTGCCATACTGGTCACTTAAAAAACCCAAAAAAACAATTGTTTGTAACTATCTTAGTTACAAATTCATGGTTCCATGTTTCTGACATTCTGTGGTTCTGACACTCCTCAACAGGAATCATCCACCTCTGCAGTGGTGACTGGAAGCTCTTTAATGGTTGGTAATGTTACCATCATTGAACAACAAGTGCTGGCTTCAAGGAAATTTCAGATCCAGGATTTCCAATCTTTTGTCACTTTTACTTTAACTGAGCTTTCCCCATCATTAGATAAATTGTTCTGACTGTTTCCATACTTACTTTTGTTTATGTTTTTTTTTTTCTGACTAGGTTTAGGTAATTCCATGGATTATACACGCATATGTTTTATTTTTTTCTAGTTGATTTTGCTGAATTTCAGACTACCTTCTTGTATGAGCCTCAATTTCTTGAATCTGTTTTCTTTTTCCTTATTTTTATTCTCTCTATCTGTCTTCATCTATTAATTACTCAGTTTCTTTGTTATCTGTCCATGCTTTACATTGTTTTAGAGGTTTTACGTCACAACCCTATCAGATTTACTGGGGTAACATGCACATGCCTATTTTCCACCTTGGCTTTAATTCCTTCTTTCATTGTGTCTCAGTTAAGTTACAGTGATTGTGTGCAAGCTGTTCTTTCCTGGGATTTCTTACTTTCTGACATTTTGCTCTGCAGTCTTCTGTCAGGGATCTCCATATTGCATCCTTCACTTTTGATGTTAGAATTCAGAAGTTTTTCTTATACTTTGGATTCTCAGAATGATATAGCTTGTTAACAGTTATCTTTGATCACTTTGGATTTTCGTTTTTGTTGAACCAGGGACCATACAATAGTTTTTGTTCTATACAGTTTCATAGCGATCTCTGTTATCCTGCTTCTAGTCCTTTCAGTAATTTCTAACATTCCTTCTCTCTGAGGACTGGCTGTTGTGGTCTTAAATTGGATTTCTTTCTGGAGCCATCTCTCAGCTCCAGTCTGGTAGGAGTTCAGCTCTCTCACTTTGTACATCTGTAGACTCATTTTACTGCAGTCTACTGGGTTATACAGGTTCTATCTCAGGGTTATTTTCTGATTTTTTACTCTACATCTCATCTGATTAGGATTGTCTTTGGACATTTCCTTGACCTAACTCTAGAATTTGGTTGTTGCTCATTTCAGAGTGATGGTTATCTCATTATGAAATAGGTACTGTTTAACGATGTGGATGAGCAGGACCAATGTCACAGATACTTTCTTCTGCTTGTTTGGTACTTTAGTAACATGAAGATTTTTTTGAAAGTACCTTTTGATTTACCATATTTATTTGAGAATAGTATTCCCTGTATGAGAAAGATACAGTATTATGAGTGATACCCAACTAGGGTATCCCCTGCTGGGTGGCATGCTTTATGGGTTTTTTTCCTTTCTGATGTTATTTTAGAAAGAATATCCCTCCACTACCATATCAATGTGGGATTCTAGTTGTCTGTTTTGTAAAAAGGAAAGTAGCATTTCTGAAGTTAACATTTTTCTTAGCAGAAAATGTATTTACCTCTCCACATCTGGTGTCTTTCTTTTACCTCATCAAGAAAGTGTCTTTATTGAATTGCTTGTGCTCATGAAGGATATGTTATCTTCCTGTTGGTAGGGGCTACAGTGTAATGACGACCACATCACAGGCTGGTCCAGTCTATATTCATACATATAGAGATGGTTCAAGGCTTGTTATATACACAATAATAGGTAATGTGAGGTAAAAGCTGATTGTTCTGTGTGTAACTCTGAAAGTTTCAAGTTAACATGGATTTGATAATTAACCATTCAGTTATGTATGCCTGCCAATAATGTTATTGAAACAAGTAATGTTTTAAAAGAAACTAGATTTTTCATGGAAAACAAATTCCAGGAATTTCAAAAGGAATATTTGAAGACATTAAGTCAATTTAAAAATTCTGTTTTGTTTTTTTATTTTACATTTATTATTGTGATTAATAACTTTCTATAATTTCAGGATTTGGGAAAATTGAAAACTTAGAAGAATATACAAGTCTGAAATGTCTTTGGCTTGAATGTAATGGAATTCGTCAGATAGAGAACCTAAGTCATTTGAAGGAACTTCGCTGTTTGTTTCTAAATCAGAATTTAATCAATAAAGTGGAAAACTTGGAAGGACTGGATAAACTCAATACTTTAAATCTGAGCAACAACAGCATAACTCATATTGATAACTTGAGTATGGAATAAAACAGTAGCTGTAGGTTAAGGAAAAAACAGAAATCCTAATGTGCATACAGTAGAGGTTATAATATTTTTTATGATAGGAATATCTAGTTCTTTGAAAATGATGGTTGAAATTTTTATTTTTATTTGGTCTATTTAATATTGGACCTGTGTCCAATATTAAATATATATAATATATTTATATATTATAAATATATATATATATATATATATATATATATATATATATATATATATATATATAATATAAAAACTATTATATGTTTTCTTTAAACATACTGGATTAGGTGTGATCTGAAACATGTTTTATTACTAGAATTACATAAAAACAAATTTAAGGTGTAGATGGGTGTTTTACTATTTTTAGAAAGTTTCATTGTAGAATACTATATTTACATTCTTTGATTCATTAGATTCCCTAAAAAACCTAAAAATAACAGCAAATATTATATAGCACATTAGTGAGAGAAAGTAGGTTTAACTGATAACAGCCATGCTATAATAACTACTAATGCAATATCACGTTTTGTAACACTAAGTTTTTCTCAAATGATTATGACAGTGCATGTATGTCCTAGTTTGTAAATTTGAGTAAGAGTATTTAACATGAAATATTTTATTAGGTTGCTTACCAGCACTTAGTACTCTTCAAATTAGCCACAACCGCCTGATGTCAGGACAGGATGTAGAACATTTGAAGAATTGTCATAACATATCTGTTTTAGATCTTTCCCATAATCGTTTAGATGATCCAAACATTTTGGATGTTCTTGGTGCCATGAAATCACTGGTGGGTGATAATTATTAGTTCACAACTTGTATAGTAATCCTGAGACAAGTTAGGGACTGTTACTTAAGATTTACGAGACACTTTTTGATCTGTTCAAGTTTTGTAAAGGAATAAATTTGTTCTTTAATTCCATAAGGGAAGGGTGGGAGGAGGACACAGATGATGATTATTATATGTTTTGCTGTTGAAATGATGTGAGAAGTCCAGCTAATTTTGTATACACACCTATACAAAAATAAATCAAGATTAAAATAATAGTTTTTAAAGTGTTTCTCATTATTTACTGCCATAATGGATATATAAAACAAATAGTTTTTTATTGATGACTTGTATTTTCTGCTGAGCAAATAATTGTTTACATTGGTATGATTTTTTTGCATATAATCATCTATAGTTTTATATTTTTTATAGCGGGTTCTGAATTTGATGGGAAATCCAGTAATCAAGAACATTAAAAGTTATCGCAAGTGTTGCATCATCAGTTTGGTTAGTTTTTTGTTTTAGAAAGCTGTATATATTTATTCATACTCTTATTATTAAGTAATTACTATAGATAGGGATAGCGGTAATCAACATAAACTAAAATAAACTTTTATACAGTTCATTTTTATTTCTTAAAAATAAATAAACTAGTCATTTTGAAATAATGTTCGGTTAGAAAAACCTAAGTTTTTATCACAATATTTAGCTTTCCAGTGTAATACTTGTTATGATATTAGTTCTCCAGGACTATTGTTTTTTAATAAAACTTTCAGTTCTTTGTTGATTTATCTGTTGTTTTCTTGTGTGCATATCTCCAGATATGTTAATTTTAATGCTGTTGCATAAAGTGTATATTTTTTCTTAACCTAAACAGATACTTGTACTCACATTTCTGTTATGTACATAGTTGCATTTTCATATCAGAAGAACTGTCAGTGTTAGATTTCAGCTAAAATTTGGACTCTGCAAAAATCCAATTAAGAATAATAAGTTTACTTAGTAACCTATGCAATGTGTTATAGATGATTCGACTAATAAATAAAACCAAATCTTCTTTGAACTGTACCAATATATAACTGCATGCTAGACCAAACACTGTAGGGCTGCATACTAATTAGGCTTAACAAGCTTCATAGCACTGCTAACAGAGGTATGCATACACTAACAATATTTAAACTCTCTATATCTCTACAAGTATTTTTGGTAGGCTTAATACTTTTGATAGCTGTAGTAACCTATGGCACCATGCAAGGCTAAACACTCTTTAGCTTTACTAAAATATAAGTGTATGGTAACTAGGCTTAACATTTCTCACAGCTCTATATATCTAGGCTGCATGGTAGGCTCAACATTCCATATTTCTATTGATGTAGGGCTTATTTCTAGGTTTAAAACATTTTGTAGCTCAACTGAAGTAAGGCTGTATGTCTTTTACTAGAAAGTGTTTTGTTAAACTATTTTTGCATCAGTAATGGCCAATGCATTGAAAAATATTGTTTATTTGCAACTCATTTTTTTAATTAGTATACTACTTACGAATTGTGTATACTTGAAAAAAAACAACTAATTACACCAAGTAAGCCAGCATCACATCACATGCAGAATGAAATGATAGTAGTTGGAGATTATAAACAAATGAGACTGTGAAGTTCAGTTTTTGTCCTGTTATCAAATGGACTTCTTTGAGCTTCCTTTATGGATATATATGACATGAAAAAAAGTGAATCTTTGGTTTGTAGCTATCTTTGGGTCTTGTAAGTTGAAAATATACTTTAGTATTATCCTAAGGTGAGAAACTATTAAATGTTTAATAAGTGTCAAGTTTTGTTGTGAAAGAATTTGAAGGGATTCACATAGTTCTGTCTTGTGTGTCAGTTGTTTTACAACACCTAAAATTCTAATTGTATAGATTTAAAACACAATGCTGAATGTTTATAATTATCAGCTTCTTGATTTTAAACAAGATTATACAACTTAAGTGCATATTGCTTTCAAATTACAGTTCTACTGAAAAATTTCAATATCTTACTGTTATTTATATCATTTGAAATCATTTTTTGTGATTATTTTGAAAACTTTGGTTTACATACCATATTCATAATCACAAATAAACAGTACTGTTTACTAGAATTTAAACAATTTTAGGTTATTAGGTAATGGATTTCTTACCAGTAGCAATTTTCCCTAGAACATTATCAACTGTTTGATTCACAATGTCTGAGATTTCTGAAAAAAACAAACAAACGTGGTTATGATGTTAAAGATTTCTAATACTGGAAAGATTCCCTGACCTTTGTGAGATCCCTGTAAATATTTCTTTGTAATACCTGGAAGTGAATTACTTTGATGTGCATAGTTTTTAACACTTTTTAACGTAGCACCAGTTCTCTATTTTTCTAACATGTAGCAGTATGTTTGGTAAAATGGTTATGTGTGTTTTTTCTTTTCTTTCATAGAATTCTTACCTATTGTTGTATTTTTCATTACATAAAGAAAATCCTGACATACTTGGATGACAGACCAGTGTTTGATAAAGAGAGAGCGTGTGTAGAAGCATGGTGAGCATAGTACTTCATTCATCTGTTGATGTAAAAAAAACAAGAGGCAAAACATATAACCACTGTTATATTGTACAGTTAAGTTGTACTGGTTCTAATGTGTAAATAAGCATAGGCTAAACAACCAGGCCAGGGACATGGAATATCCAACACAAATTTATAACTGTTAACCAGTGTAAAGACAAACAGTTGCTACCATTACAGCTACTTCACTCTAAACCAAATAGCAGGATTAACTGTCATCTCCAGAGGTGAAAGTTATGGGTGTTTAGCAATGCCTTTCATGTTGAATCTTTGACATTTAGACTTTAAATGCTCATGCCACACACGTAGTAAATCACTTGACAAATGTGTAGCTCTTATTAGCTTATTGAATGATATAATGAATGTGTAGCTCTCACATTACCATATTGAATGACATTATGAATTGGCTACTTGTGAATTATTATTTTTCATTATCTTACCTAATCTAACATTATCTAATCTTACAACTTTCTAATCTTTACAGTTTATTTACTTTTGTAATAATAAAGAATGTACCTGAAGAACAAGAAATATATCACTTACCTGTGATCTCTTGTTTTTTGTGCTGTCAGTTGCTGGTGAAATTTAAACTCAATGGTACAAGTACAGTATATAATTTTTATTTATTTAAATATTGTACCTAAAAACCCAGAATAATAATAACAAATAAATAACAAAACAATCATATAGCTATTGTGATCTAACTGGCTATCTAACTGTGGTATAAAAGGCTTTAAATCTTGTTGATGTGATCACCACAAGAGAAACTTTCATATAGAAAATGAAATAAACAGTGCAGAGAACAATATACTATAACACATTACTTGATAGATTAAAACTTTGAATATCTGTTAACTATAAATAATATAATATAAGATGTAAAAGAGAATTATGGGTAATTTGTGAAGGAGGACAGGTGGGAGTGGCAAATGGGTCTGATTTTCTATTTTATGACTCTGAGATTGAAGGCTGCAAAATTATGCCTTTCCTTCAAAAATATTTATATTACCATGATTAATGTATGCTGAATTTAATAAATATATATATATATATAAATTTCAGAAGATTGATAGAAAACCTAGGAAACGTTACAAATCTCATATTAGGGCAGATTATGGATTTTTAAAAAAATATTTCTTTATAAAATTGAAACTTAGATGTAAAAATGTGATTTATTAACTTTATTTTTATGTCATGTTTATTCATAGTTTAATTAAATTTTGAATGTAGCTTAACAGTTGTGACCTGAGAGGGTTAAATGTTAAACAGTTCTCTGTCATTCTCATTTAAGAAAGGTATTACATATGTAGGGCTCAAGGAGGAAGGGAAGCTGAGATTAAGGAACGGCAGCTTTGGGTCCAGAAGGAACGTGAACGAATTGAAAGAAGTGTCCAAGGTAATTGATGGATCTCCCTTTTAAAAGATGCGAGGAAAACCAATGATATTTTGACTGTTTCACAACGTGGATTAGAAGTAAACAATTTGTATGTGTCTCCTCAAACAGAGAAATGAGTAACATTCACAAACACACATTATTAGATATATATACCAGATAAACTCGTGTTCGTTTATTTAAGTCTAGTAAACCACTCACATTCTACTTTTTAAATCGATAAAGGCAGTTCAGAACTTTCCAGTACTCAAGCTTGATGTATCAGCTTCTACTGGATGATATTTCTAAGTTGTCATATTCTGTGTCATCACCCTGTTGCACATAATATACACTACATAGCCAAAAGTATGTGGACACCGACCACACCCATATGTACTTGTTGAACATCTCATTCCAAAACCATGGGCATTAATATGGAGTTGGCCCCCTCTTTACTTCTATAACAGCCTCAACTCTTCTGGGAAGACTTTTCACCAGAATTTGGAACATGGCTGCAGGGATTTGCTCCTGTTCAGCCACAAGAGCATTAGTGAGGTCGGGCACTGATGTTGGGCGAGAAGGCCTGGCTCACAGTCAGTGTTCCAGCTCATCTCAAAGGTGTTTGTCGGGGTTAAGGTCAGGGCTTTGTTGTGCAAGCCAGTCAAGTTCTTCCATACCAATCTCGACAAACTATGTCTTTATGGACCTTGCTTTGTGCACAGGGGCATTGTCATGCTGAAACAAAATAGGGCCTTCCCCAAACTGGTGCCATAAAGTTTGAAGCACACAATTCTCTAGAATGTCATTGTATGCTATAACATTAAGATTTCCCTTCACTGGAATTAAAGAGCCTAGCCCAAACCATTAAAAACAGCCCTGGACCATTATTCCTCCTCCACAAAACTTTACAGTTGGCACTGTGCATTCAGGCAGGTAGCATTCTCCTGGCACCTGCCAAACTCACATTTGTTCATCAGACTGCTAGATAGTAAAGCATGATTCATCACTCCAGAGAATGCATTTCCACTGCTCCATAGTCCAATGGCGATGTGTTTTACACCACTCCAGTTATGCTTGGTATTGCACATGGTGATCTTAGGCTTGTGTGCAGCTGTTTGGCCATGGAAACCCAGAACAGGACCACCTAGTGCTGAAGCTCGTAACACGTAAAAATCGTCTGCCCTGTTCTGTGAGCTTGTGTGGCCTATCACTTCGTTGCTGAGGTGTTGTTGCTTCTAAACGTTTTCACTTCACAATAACATCATTTACAGTTGACCAGGGCAGCTCTAGAAGGGCAGAAATTTGATGAACTGAAATTTTGGAAAAGTGGCATCCTATGATAGTGCCACGTTGAAAGCCACTGATTTCTTCAATATGACCCATTCTACTGCCAGTGTTTGTCTGTGGAGATTGCATGGCTGTATGCTTGATTTTATGTTCCTGTTAGCAATGGGTGTGGCTGAAATAGCTGAACCCCCTAATTAGAAAGGGTGTCCACACTCTTTTGGCTATGTAATGTAGTTTATATTCTTAAAATGTGTTTCAACATTACAAAAATTTCTATCTGTATAATATATAACATAGGTTCTTTTCATATAAAGTGTTTTAACAGTAGATAACTTTCTACCTGCTTAGAATTTAGATTTTCATTCAGTTTCTTTGCAGCTTTGTATGACTTAAAGAAAGAAAAGGAAGCTGGACAGAGCAGAAACGAAACTGTTGCTGAAACAGATGGTTGTGGAGACTGCCATCCACATGATGTTGAAGTCAGTCATGGAGCTGATATCACCAATAGAGACTTAGCGATACTGAAAGACACTCCACTTGCAGCTACTTCCAAAGCTGGCACTGAAGATGATGTACCAGATTTGGAATTTGTAGAGATTGCAGCTGGTACAACCAGTGTGTTTTGTGACCAGTCCCATTCCTCACCAGATACATCACTTGGTGATGACTGTGTTGTAGTTGATGACTTAACTACTGTCAACCATACAGAGGTAGAGAAGAAACATGGTGTACCTCAGATGAATGTGGCTACTTTGTGTGATGATAATCAGGATGAAGAAGAGAGCAGTAATAGTTACAAAACATGCCTTGAGATGTTTCATGTGAACCAGAATACAAACTGTTTTGTAGCTGAACACTTGGATGATAAGATTATTGATAATGTCTCTTCATCATCATGCTTACTCTCGTAAGTATGTTTGTATGAGGTGGTTTGAAGTTCTACTTTCTTGTTTATTTTATAATTAGTGAAATGAAGGCAGGGTATAGTATTTTGATGGCACTTGTATATAATGTTAAAATAATAAATAACATGCAATGTTATAGTCAGTACGCATTTAAAACAGTTCTAATGTGTAAACATTACATGTTTCAATGCTTACCACATTCATTCTTTTGGCTCTAGAATGTCGTTTTTAACTGAAAGAAAGACACTTAAAAATGAGAAAAGTAGGTTCTCATTTTGTTATTGGAAAATAGGGCAGTTTTTACATAACTTACATTGCGAGTTGTCAATACAGTACTCAGTTAAATTATCCATTTATTTATTTTCATGTTATAATTTGGTTAGGTAGTCCAATAATTGTTTGAAAAAGAAACATTTTATCATTTATATTTACTGTTTAAATAGTACTTAATGAAATTGGAAAAAAGAAGGAACATTAAAATTAAATAGCTAGATGGAACAGATATGTATGCCCCTTTAACCTTTATATTTCTTGTATGTTTTTATACTACTCAGTACCAGT
Organism: Tachypleus tridentatus; assembly: GCF_004210375.1. NCBI lineage: Eukaryota > Metazoa > Arthropoda > Merostomata > Xiphosura > Limulidae > Tachypleus > Tachypleus tridentatus. The sequence continues at coordinate 164,370,881 of NC_134831.1, read as the reverse complement.
TGGCTCATATATTGTATTATCTGAGCATTTTTATGTTGTACATGTTACAACACTTAAAGATCAGATGTAAATATTTGGATGAAATCCTACATTTTCTTTGTAAAGTTTGTAGGGGACCTCAGCAATAATTAATTTGATTAATTGCAATGTTGATGGTATTTATGCTTTATTTTTTCTGTGTGATCTATATGTTTAAAAAGAAGTTATTTAATGATAAAGAAAAAGGCTGAGAATTGACATGAATAGGATATAGTTTATAAATGTTATATGCAGAGTCTTTTTTGTCTTATGAGTACTCATTCAAATTTCCTTTCACTGTATAGCAACTCAGAAAACATAGATGCAAACATAAGAAAAGAGCTAACTGTAAGAGAACAACAATTATCTGTCAACGATGATAAGTCATCACAAAAATATTCTCATGGGAAAATGGGTGAGTTTGATTTCAAGTTTAGCTGGTTTATCAATTAGTGAAAGTTCCTCAATGTTGAGTTTGTTGGTTGGAGGCTGTCCTAATTAAAGTAGAGGCAACAGTTAAACAAAAGTGTAAACTGTGGGAAATGGTTAAGTTAGAAGTTGGAGACTATCTTAATTAAAGTAAAGGAAATATTTAAACAAAAGTTTAGACTGTGGGAAATGGTAGCAGAATTTCAAAGGAGCTTAAGCAAGGAATACATCAGTTAATAATGAATTTCAGGAAGTTAGAAAGACAACAATTAGGGCTAAAAGTGGTGGATTTAATTGAAATGAGCCTATTCTATTAAGAACAAATTTCAACATTTGGCTCCTGCATACAAGAAACTGTTGGAGAGAAGGAAAACAAAAGGTTCAGAACCTTATGTGGATGATAAGGAAGTTATAGTTACCTGTGATTCCTCGACAAGGCATGTGGATAGAGTTGTATGTGGGGTGAACAGGGAGAAAAGAAATAGATTATGTTACCCAGGAGCATAGGTGGAAGATTTTACCAACAGCTCATGAGATATAATAAAGGAGACTAGCAGAGATGTAGTTTTTGTGGTACCTGTAGGGGCTGATGATGTAGAGGTAAGAGGAGCTAATTCGTAACTACAGAGGATTGATAAAGGCACTTCAAGAAAAAGACCTTAACTTAATTTTGTGAGGGATACTGTCCAGATATAACTGTGGAGATGAAGTTATAGGTATGTCACTAGGGCTATATGTTAGGTGTAAGTTAGTATTTTTTTGTCAGTCGTTTTATAGTAGGCAGGTACCAGAAGATTGTAAGTCAGCTAATGTAACGTTTCTTTTCAAGGGAGGGAATAAAAATTATCTCAGTAGTTATAGACCCATTGGTCTTATATTAGTTTTGAGAAATGCTTTGCAAAGTCATTTAACAGAGTATAGAATTTTACTGAGTAGTCAATATAGTTTCACTAAGTAAGGGAAAAATTTGCTTTACAAATCTTTTGACATTTTTTGAAAATAGTATATCTTATTTAGATGAGGGTAAGGGTGTAGTTTTGGTGTACCTGGTTTTCAGAAAGCATTTGAAAAGGTGCCACTTAAAGATTTTGTAAAACAAATTGTCTCTTTAGGTGTGAGGGATAGGTTAGAAAATTGAATAGAAGAGTGGCTGGATGGAAGAAAGCAGAGGGTTGTTATAAATGGAGTTCAGTCAAAGTGGATTAATGCCACAACTGGTATACCTCAGGGTCTGGTCTTAGGACCTTTGCTCTTTTTGGTTTACATCAATGACATAAATGAAGAAATGGTCAGTAAATTACTTAAATTTGCAGATGATATTAAGGTCTTGGCTCTTACTAGCTGTGAAGAGAATGTTGTTGATTTACAAAATAATTGAAATCATTTAGTGAGTTGGGCAAATAAATGACAGATATGTTTTAATTATAATAAAGAAAGGATATCTTCTTGTAATAGTCAATCAGTTTCAAAAACCATCCAAGCAGTGTGATGTTGCTAGTAGTAAGGCAAATAGGATTTTAGGTTGTATATACAGAAATACTGAATACAAGTCTAAAGAGGTTTTAATGTCATTGTATAGGTCACTGGTTAGGCCACATTTGGAATATTGTGTTCAGTCTTGGATCCTAATTGTAGGAAAGACATTAAATTGTTGGAAAGAATTCAGAGAAGGGTTACTAGAATGGTGCCTAGGATGGAAGGGGTTGTCATACAAGGAGAGGCTGATATATCTGGACAAAAAGCTAAAGGGGATCTAATTGAGGTGTTTAAGATTGTAAAAGGAACTGATAGTGTTGAAGCATCATATTTTTCATACTCAACAGTGAGAATAGTAAGACTAGGGGACACTAATATACATTTTGGTAGGGTAGGATTCATCTTCAGCTAAGATATAAGATATTATTCATATACTTATCAAGTTCTTTTCTTAAACCTTCTTAAATTTACTACCTCTACAACATTTGAAGGCAACCCATTCTGAAAGCCAATCACCCTGTTTGAAAAATAAATGCTGGCTTTAAGTTTTTTGTTTTTTATTAAATTAATTTAGTTTAGGGTGTGGAACAGCCAAAATAGTCCAATGGGTTCCATGTTGTCTCAGAACATTATATTATAAGTAATTTGTAGTCAGGGTTACCTCTACGTTGTGTGGCCACACACCAACCAATCAAGTACTGCTCACTTCATTATTCCAGGCAGGCACATCCTCTGTAATGGTGAAGAGTCTCAACACGTTGACAGCCTTAATGATCTTGACAGTTGATAGGCCTAAAGCCAAAATATCCAACTGGTAGCATTGTAAAGTGGCTTAATGATCCAATAGGGCCAATGAGGTCATAGTTAGTAGAACTATAAAAATATTGATCATAGTTAGAAGAACTACAAAAATATTGGTCATAGTTAGTATAACTACAGAATTATTGGCCATAGTTAGAACTACAAAATTGTTGGTCATACCAGAATTATAAGAATGTTGGCCATACCAGAATTATAAGAATGTTGGCCTAGCTGGTAGAACTACAAGAATATTATACATTATTAAAAGATCTACAAAACTATTGGTCATAATTAGTCATAGGGAGCAGAATTATAAGAATGCTGGTTATATTTAGTGGAACTACAATAATATTTGTAATAGTTAGTAAAACTATAAGAAAATTCATAATACAGGGTGTTCTGTGACTTTCTGAACACCCTGTAGTTAATATACTGCAAGATGACAAGGGCTAACAATTATAAATTAGACATGTGAATCTGAAAGTTTGTTTTGGATAGATGTTTAAAAATGCATATTTTAAATCAATAGTTTCAAGTGAGCTTGTACTTACATGTGATAAATAAATTAAAATTTGATAATGTCATTATTTTATTTATTTCTAAAAATGACTCTAGAAGAAAATATATTGGTGTTTTGGGTTTAAAGCATTAGATAGGTAAAATTTCTATACCAACTTCTTCTAATTTTTAATGAGTTTTATTTTTGAAACTGATTAAGATTTATGAATTGATTAAAGTAGATACATTAAATTATATATCTTTATAGAGCTGAAAAAGTGTTTCATAAAAGGATACGAAGAGCCTGGACCTGTGAGGGAAATCCCAGGTTTGTACCTGCATCTATAATTTTTTCATAACAGGATGCTTGTCTTTCAATCTAAAACACTTGTATGGCGTAAAGGAATTTCACAAACTATTTGAAACATTATGTATATCTTTATACTATGTTCAAGGCCCAATTATTTAGCCTGATGAATTATGGATCCAAGGGTTTATGGTGTGTGTCCCTATAGCCACAAAGTATAAGATTTTTGCTTCTCTTTGTAGTAGCAATGATCACAGTGATAAACAAATCCCACTGACTGTGTATAGTAGTTAAAGAAGTGGAAGGTTTATTCTCCTGCCTTTCTTCTTCTTAGCTCAAAATTAGTGACTGCTTGCACAGCCAGCCATTGTGTATCTTTTAACTGACAATTTAAAAAGTGTTAGAGAGGAGAGATATGATTACAGTAAAGTAACTGTAAGTTTTATTGCTGAAGAAGATAATTCTAACCTTTATTTACTTTTCTTGGAGCTCACTGTAAATGGTATTCTTAGTTACACAACTTTCATCCATGTCAGTTCTCCTAAATCACACAGTGTTCCTCAGAAAAATGGGTCTTGTAGCTGTTGTTGACTGAGTACCTAAACTCTTTTATGTTGTGTCATTTCTGTAATAAGGTTTTGACAAAAAAAAGATTATTTATGTAAGAGAGTTTTCTTGTGGTATTTATTTTGACACTGGCAAAAGTAACATTTAAAAACAAAAGTATAATCACATGTACACATGAAAGTTTATGTTAACAAGTTCACTATTATGTTTAATTATGAAGGAATATCATGATATTTGACCAAGAACTACTCTATTTCATACAGAGGAAGGTGAAATTGAAATTATCACACTGGAACCAGACACTGGTAACAGGAACAAAACTCAGGTTAGTGAGCCTGAACATGATTGTGTGTTTCGTAAATATTTCATGTAAACATGTATGAGTATGTTAAACCAATGAACTAGAAGTAACTTAATTTGAAATGTTTTAAGTATATATAGTTAGAAATAAAAAAATATGGATTATGTATGTTAAGCTGACTTACCATGATTAAAAATCTTTTCTTCTTGAACTGGAAAGCAAGACAATCTGTCTATTCTACTTGTTTACTGTGATCATTGTTATCAAATTTAATACCCACTAATTGAAGCTTAAGTTTACTAACTAATACAAGGTTAATACCACTAATAGAGCTTACTGCTACTAACTTAAGGTTAATGCTACTGACTTAAGGTTAATACTACTAACTTAAGGTTAATACAACTAACTGAATTTAATGCTACTAACTTAAGGTTAATACAACTAATTGAGTTTAATGCTACTAACTTAAGGTTAATACTACTAACTAAAGCTTCAGGATGCTAGCTAGTGTTAAAGACTACCAACTGAATATTCAGGCTGCTAGCTCAGAATTAAGGGTATTACTAAGGTAAAGTGTACTGAAGCTGATATAAAGGTTTAATGTTCTTGTAAATCTGTTTAGTCAGTCATTTCACTTGAGTTAAGATTTTTGTGAGATTATGGACACAATGTGTGGAGTTGTTTAGAACCTTAACACTTTTAAACAAATTCATTATTTCTTTTGCACTCACTAGTTAAAGGTATGTATTTATATTTTCAAACCAATTTTTTCTTTGGTTTACTGGAACAAACAGAAGTATTTTACCAAATAACGTTTTCAAATAAAATGTTCTTTTTCTAAAGCTACCTGATGAACACTGGGTTCCAAGAAAACTAGAATGTGGATTTTTTTCTACTGATAACTATTCCAGAGTGAAAGAGACCCCAGCCTGTTTGTTGATGGAATACCAGAATGAGAGAAAAGAGAAAAATGAAAATTTCTTTGAATCTACTGAACTATCTAAGCCTTTAATTCAAGAGATTAATTAGATATGTTCTAGAATACTTGAATGTATTTGTACTAAGTTGGTATGTACCACAATATAAAGTGTTTTTATAAATGCACTATAATACCAACACAATCTCTACACTACTTATATTACCATTGAAAACTGTAGAATCTGTAATAGCAAAAGCTTTCTCCAATTTTCTCATACATCATGTGAAGATAGAAACAGATAGGCCCTGTACTGTATCTCCTTCATCATAAACTTTCCAAAGTTAGAATCTTTTTTATGTTGCTTGTGTGTTATATGTTCTGCATTGTATATCCTTCATCATAAACTTTCCAGTTCGAATGTTTTTTTATGTTGCTTGTATGTTATAATAAGAGCCTACTTTATAAGATCCAATGAACTTATTGTGTTCATAGTATAGAGAAGGCAGTTACAAATAGAAACAGAGCATTCAAAAAGAAATAAACTTTAAAAGATGAAACAGTATTGAAAAAGAGCCACTAAACTTGTAACTGTACTGTATGGTCTATTAACCATGTTATGTCTGCTAGATTTCTTGATATCCTGTTGTACTGCTTACAATGTATATAAAATATCATACCTGCTATTTGTCTGGATTTCCTTCTGTTATATTGTTTACAGTATATATAAACATAGCATGTCTTTAGCTTCTATTATATTGTTTACAGTCTATATAAACAGCATGTTGTAAACTTCTGTTATATTGTTTACAATCTATATATACATGGTATATCTTTAGCTTCTATTATATTGTTTACAGTCGATATATACATAGCATGTCTTTAGCTTCTATTACATTGTTTACAGTCTATATGAACATAGCATGTTGTAAACTTCTGTTATATTGTTTACAATCTATATATACATGGTATATCTTTAGCTTCTATTATATTGTTTACAGTCGATATATACATAGCATGTCTTTAGCTTCTATTACATTGTTTACAGTCTATATGAACATAGCATGTTGTAAACTTCTGTTATATTGTTTACAGTATATATAAACATAGCATGTCTTTAGCTTCTATTATATTGTTTACAGTCTATATAAACAGCATGTTGTAAACTTCTGTTATATTGTTTACAATCTATATATACATGGTATATCTTTAGCTTCTATTATATTGTTTACAGTCGATATATACATAGCATGTCTTTAGCTTCTATTACATTGTTTACAGTCTATATGAACATAGCATGTTGTAAACTTCTGTTATATTGTTTACAATCTATATATACATGGTATATCTTTAGCTTCTATTATATTGTTTACAGTCGATATATACATAGCATGTCTTTAGCTTCTATTACATTGTTTACAGTCTATATGAACATAGCATGTTGTAAACTTCTATTATATTGTTTACAATCTATATTAACATAGCATTTATGTTACTTTTCTCATTTAACTCTTAGCACGTATTAGTTTGTAGTAAGTGATATAACATGAGAACTGATGTGCACTAGTTGATAATACGTGATGTGATGTGAGAGCTGATATGTAGTAGTTAATAACATGTGATGTAATCTGAGAGCTAGTGTGTAGTAGTTAATAATATGTGATGTAACGTAAGAGCTAGTGTGTAGTAGTTAATAATATGTGATGTAACGTGAGAGCTGATGTGTAGTAAATAATATGTGATGTAACGTGAGAGCTAGTGTGTACGAGTTAATAATATGTGATGTAACGTCAGAGCTAGTATGTACGAGTTAATAATATGTGAGGTAACGTGATAGCTAGTGTGTACGAGTTAATAATATGTGAGGTAACGTGAGAGCTAGTGTGTAGTAGTTAATAATATGTGATGTAACGTGAGAGCTAGTGTGTACGAGTTAATAATATGTGATGTAACGTGAGCTAGTGTAGTAATAATAAACGTGATAGCTAGTGTGTAGAGTTAATAATATGTGAGGTAACGTGAGAGCTAGTGTGTAGTAGTTAATAATATGTGAGGTAACGTGAGAGCTAGTGTGTACGAGTTAATAATATGTGATGTAACGTAAGAGCTAGTGTGTAGTAGTTAATAATGTAATGTTATTGACTGTTTGCGTTTGAGTGGCGAAGCTTCAAGTTCTATCAACCTACAGCACGCGTGGACAAACAACAAGTACCAGAAGACCCACATTTTGCGCCCACACTGGGAACCCAACATTCCACTCCAGAAAAAGACTCGTACCAAACCATCGATTTACTTGTTATTATACATGCAACAGTACACAAATTTATAACAATAATAAAAACACATTTTCCTTTGGAGAAATGTGACAGAACTTTATAATATGTACATATAGAATAATCTGAATACAATTTAAGACGAATTTGAACGTTTTAAATTTAAACTGACGTATTGAAGTTCCGGGACGTTTATCTGTTGGTTGATATCTATGATTGTTAGCATAGTGTTGAAAGGTGGTATGTATTTATTACATATTTCAAGTATGTGTGGTGATTTTTGTTAGTAACGAGTTACAGTACTTAGATTTCTGGTTATATTTATTGATAAATCTGTTATTCTATTTTTGATGTTTTCCAGTTTTATAAAGTCAGACTCGGGTGTGTAAATAGGAAGGTGTAGTGTTAATCTTTAGAGTCTCGAGTGTTTCAAAAAGATAGTTTGACATATTGCAGGTTACTATATTCAAGTATCGACCTTACATACATTTGATATAGTAACACAATTGATTGCACCGTTTAGCTAACTGCCAATTTTGCGAAAATAGTTTACATTTGGTTTTTGTACATATTTCGTGGAAGTGAACATTCCATGTGAGTCTACTAGTGAAGGTAATACCAATAAATTTAACTGTTTTGTTCACCTTGATCTTGGTATTATATAGTTGGAAACTTATGAAGAAAGCTAACAACGTGTTTCTGTTTAGTTTCTTACAGAATATAATTGTTTGTGTTTTAGAAAAGTGAGAATAACTCACTGATTTTAAATCACGTGACTATGTGAAATAGTGTGTTGAACTATGCTAGAATGGGTCTCGTGATGTGTTCTAGAATACGGCAGGCATCGTCTGTGTACTGAGATGGGTATGTTTGATATACTTAGGGAGATGATGTACAGTAACTGTGTTAGTACAGAGTCACGAGAGACTTCTTGTATTTAACTTATTATTTAGGGGTAGGTTCAGTTCAAACCATTTATTTAATAGTACTTGTTTAAAAAGATCTAGCTGAATTTTTAAACAGGAGACCAAAGGTCTTTAGACATTTATGTCATTTCTTTACGCCAAACAAATATCACACTCTGTCATAACAATAAAACAAAAACACTTCAAAATATGAGAAATAACACCACGTGATTTAGACACATTATTTAAAATCTGAGAAATCTAAATCAATATGCTTGTGCTCCTGGTTACAGTTTAATTATAACTATTTGATTAATTACGAAGAAATGAGATTAAATATCTTTATTTATTATACATAACAGTGTGCGTCTCTAACGTTTCGACTTTTTTTACGAAACATAGTCTAAGCCTAAAAACGCGTCAGTGAATCATTATATAAATCATTGAATTTCATTGTTAATAATAGTTTAAATCGTACTTTATGAACAAGAGTAAGATGATATTGTTGAAATAATATCACTATTGTTGATCGTTTTATAACAACTCTTCTATCAACAGACTAGCTAGAAACACCTTAAAACCCTCTTTCATGTATCTTAATAACGTTGTTTGATTGTTTAGTGAGATATAATTTTATCATTAGAATCAACTTGAAACACCTAATAACGAAATACAGATGTATAAGTTCTCACACTTATGCTGGACCATTAGAATTTAGGAAAACTATTATGTTAACACTCAGACTTTGTGATTGTACCCACAAGTTGGTCAGATGGAGATAAAAAATGTAAAGTAACCAGTAACTGTCGTATTATAAGAATACATTTACAATTAATATATCTGCCCCATAAATCTACTGTAGGTTACAACAATACGTAGAGACCAGGAGTTACTAATATGTAAAATGCCTCGAATGTAGACCCTGGTGGATATATTAACTATAATATTGTATTTTGTAATTTACAACACAACGGAGAATGTTCATATTTAATATTTAGTGAAATATAAACATCAAAAGGTGTCTCCTAAATAATGTAGCAAACAAAACAAGTAAACCGCTGAATATATACTTTAAAGATAGATAAATATAGACACTAGGTGTTCGTGTGAAGAGAGTAGGAATTGGACATTGACACTTTCGTTTGTTGCTACGAAACTTCAGTAATTTTTCTCTCGTATAGAAACACGAAACTAAAATGCACTGTTTCCAGTTTTGAACTGATACACTAGTCATCGTCTTCCACCACCTCTTGGGCTACTCTTATTTACCGAATAGTGAGATCCCACTGTCACTTTTATAGCGCACCAACACCTTCATATTCTTTAGGGTGATTCTATGTCAAAAGGACAAGAACCGTAAGTTCTCGGATTCGTAGTTCTGAAGGTTTGTTTGTTTTTTTAATTTTGCTCAAACCTACACGAGGGCTATCTGCGCTAGCCGTCCCTAATTTAGCAGTATATATGAAACTAGAGGGATGGCAGCTAGTAATCACCATCCACCACCAATTCTTGGGCTACTCTTTTACTAACGAATAGTGAGATTGACAGTAACATTATAACGCCATCACAACTGAAAGGGCGAGCATGTTTAGTGCAATAGGGATTCGAATCCACGACCATCAAACTACGAGTCGAGCGCCCTAACCACCTACCTGGCCAAGCCGGGCAAAGCAGAAGGTAACATGTTGCTCCAGTCAAAAGGTTTAATAACTATTTAATAAATGGGACAGGAAATATTACAAAGTACAGCAACAGCAAAAATAGAGAAATGCTTGATAACATTATTACACTAGGTGACGCCGTTTTAAAGTATTTTGCTAATAGTTGGTACTGCTTTAGTTTTGTTTATAAGTCAGTACGAGACTCATTTTAATTTTTTTTGTCAATTATTATGATTATCTGTTCCAAAGTGCTGACTCCGTATCACTATGTCAAACATAAATATTTTTCGTAAACCACAACGATGATACATACCTCAGTATTATGAAACCCTGTGCGGAGAACCACATTCACGAAATAATGTTCCATTCTAGCAACCGTTAGAATGAAAACATAAATACAGTTGTATCATATTTCTCAGAAATAGGCACTATTTACCAAATAAATTATTAACATTAGCTGAGGAGTAACTTAATTTATAGAGAAACGTTAATTTGAAAAAATATTTGTTATCAGACTACATGTTAAACACGTGAAGAAAATAAAAATCACACCTCAACATATCTTAGTATCTTATGTTGAAAGATCGATAATTTTTATAACGTCCTCTTCTGTTGTACAGAAAATAAAACAACAATTTGGGAAAAGGGGGAAACTGTCTGTACTTAGTTTGGTTTATTTTTAATTTCGCGCAAAGCTACACGAGGGCTATCTGCGCAAGTCGTCCCTAATTTTGCAGTGTAAGACTAGAGGGAAGGCAGCTAGCTAGTCATCACCACAAATCGCTAACTCTTGGGATACTCTTTTACCAACGAATAGTGGGATTCACCGTCACATTATAACGCCCCCCACGGCTGAAAGGGCGAGCATGTTTGGTATAACGAGGATTCGAACCCGTGACCCTCGGATTACGAGTCGAGTGCCTTATCCACATGATCATGGCGGCCCCGTCTATACTATTAAATACTTTTCCCAATCCCGGACCTGTATTGAAAATTGTCATCCTGTCTCGAACTGTTATAAAGATGTAGAGCGAAGTAGTTCCTAATATGCCATATGTTATTTCATGAACTGACGAGAAATGTAAAACATATTTGCTTGTTTATAATGCAGAATTTGGAGAGCCTGGAATCTGCAAATTATAGAAGGAAAAAAATGCAAAACTGGAAAACAAATTTAAAGATAGTCGTAATATATAAAGTACAGAAAGAAGTACAAGAGACTATAGGTAACAGCCAGCTGTTGAAACAATATTACAATATGTCGGGAGAAACGGCTAGTTTTGTGAAAAATACCTGGTTTATAGACTCTAGTGGACACATTATTCACTATAATATCGTGATTTATGATTAATTTTTAATAAAATAAAAACAAGTATACATATAAGAACATTTACAACTTTCCTTCATACTATCTAAAATCTGATGACCTGTACAAAATGCGTCCTTCTAAATAACGTAGTCAACAAACCAGGATACTGAACATAGCCGTTTGTTAATATTGCCTTTCGACACTTTCAGACTACTCGCATCTGACCAAAAAGTCTTATTTTACTGTCATTTTTGTAGCGCACTCAACCATGATACTGCGAAGGGTAATTTTGCATTAATGAGACACTAAGAATGAAACATAGAATTTCTAATCTAAGCACATTTATTAGTTGGTTACGTACAGCTCTAACAAATTGGTTTAATAACCATTTTATAAATTTCATAAAAAATATTACAAAGGAACCTGATATTGATATTAGGACCTGATTAATATAAAGAATGGACTTAATTTCAAGTGTTGTGTTTTAACTCTAGACGAGGTAGTTTTATACCATCTTTACCAATATATGGCATTACATGACACCGTCTTTGTGAGCAAATAAGATTCCTTTTTAATTATTTTTGACTCTTGTATAATTATCTGTTAGCATTTTTTTTACTACGCTACAATACCCATATATTTTACAAAATATAAATGTCCCATACTCAAGACATATCGGTAATTTAAAAATACTCGTCATGATCTTGGAAAGCCAATGTTTTACTGGTGTTTCATTCCGTTCGGTAACTGGTAGCCTTGAGAGCTTATAATGCTAAATTATGGAGTTCAATACGTGTGGTGGATACAACAAAGATGGACTATTGTGATATTGGTGTTAACAGCAAATGAATAAAAATATTCTTTGTTTCGTAATCAAGATAAATCGGTAATTTATAAACATCCGTCAAGTTCTTGTTGTTCCGAACGCCAATGTTTTGTTAGGGTTTCACTTTATTTAGTAATTATGAACTTTAAGAGCTTGTAATGCATTATTATGGGGTTCGATTCCTATTGTGGACATAGTTAATATAGATTATTGTACAGCCACAGACTAAGCAACAAACAAACAAATTGATTTGTATTATTTGTTTCTCTATCCATAATAAATTCTGTATGAATAGTTTTGTTTACCATCTGATTTACTGTAAATAATCTTGAATATCAGAAATATACAATAATATTTATTATGTGAACCATAATGAGCATCTAAATTTACCACTTACCGAAAATTAAACTATCATAATATCTTTCTGGTTCCTTCTAATGATTTTGTTATTAATAATAAATTCTGTACAAATTGCATTGTTCGTCATCTGATTTACTATAGATCTCGATTATGGTAAACAACATGGTCTGTAGTTAATTTTACTTATATAAATAATGTTATTTATTGATAGAATTTACGTATTACAGTCATAAGAGAACAAATAGTTCATCCATTTATTAGTAACATCAAATTAAAACAATCTATAGATTATGACGTCATCAGACGTAATATTGATAACTGTCAGAACTATCGTATTTAGAATACATCCAAGTTAACAGTTAGATAGAAATAGAATACCGAATATCAAATAAATCTAAAAAATATTTTATACCTAACTACCAGTACTACTGTATCGTGTACATGATTAGGTAGAATTAGAATGCTCAGGGATTTAATGATTTTAATAATAAACTAAGTTTAAGTCAGAGGTTTATTACAAATATTCGCTAAAAAAACTGTTAATTACCAACTGTGACAATTTAATCATTGACATCAAACAAAACAATTGTTTTCAATAATCACCTAAATTAACTTCGAGCGAACCAGTAGTGAACCAGTTGAACATCAAGGTTAAAATGTTGGTGATTTAGAACTTTTACCGAGTTATTTAATAGCTTTGGAAAATATTTATAGAAACAACTGATAAAGCTTTCAGTTGAAACACCCATGATCTGCTCTAATACATTAAATTTTAGTTAAATGTAATTACTGAGTACATATAAAGCAATTTATGAGACATGCTACGCAACTGAAGTAAGGAGCTAATTATCGGTATAGCAATATAACATTATATAAACCATCGATTGTCAGACGTAAGACTTTTTCTTTCAGAGATTAAAATTTCACATTTTTTTTAATATACTGTTTCAAAATTGTTAATATTTTCTGTAACCTGAAATTAACGTGTCCGTTTAAAGTTTAAAATATTATTATAACCAACCAGCCCACCCACACGTAATATTGTGCAGGCTGATCTTGCCTCAACGGAACGCAAACCGTGAATTCTCGGTATGATAAGCAGAAGGCTAAGTGTACCCTCTGACAAAAGAATAGCACAGACAATACTAGAAAGAAGAGCAGTAGAATATCATAAAATGTGTAATATAAAAACGAAAATTAAATCTATTATTACTACAGCAGAGATGCCAACCATTACGATTTGAGCGTAATCATTACGATTTTGGTGTATACATTACGACTATACGCTCATGCACACAAATATTACGACTTGTTGCAACTCCCAAATTATTACATATAATATATGCCTATATAATAAAGTAATAAATTGTTCCCCCAGGGCTTGAAAGGGGTGAAAAGAAAATTTCTAGTGAAATACAAATAAATTTTAATAATAAATAAAAGACATAGTCCAAATGGCTACTTGCGATAATCATATTTGTGCTTGAAATAACAAAAAATATTTGTATCTCCGACGTCTACCAATAGTTTGAGTGCGGTGCTTCTCCATACTGGCTACGTGGGGGAATCCATAGTTACGTCATCAGTGCTTGTCAGCCAATCAGCGCTCGCGTAGATGGGTATTTCTCGTTTTCTAAGCGGCATAGAAACACCAATGCGATTGTTCACAAGTTGAAAAAAAAAAAGGCCTCGTTCATCAGATTGTCTTGTTTCTGGCAAATCTAAAAGGACTAAAACTGTGAATCAAAAATTTAAAAAAAGAGTATAGTGCAAAATATCCGGTCATTGCATCAAAAGTCAGTGACAGTCATGCGTTTTGTACAGTTTGTCACATCGATTTTTCTGTGGCGCAAGGCGGGATAAACGACTGTTCCAGACATACAAAATCGGCATCTCACCAACAAAAGGCTGAGGCGAAGACAAAAACGATGCAGATAACGACATTTATGAGTAAGAATTCAGAATATGAAAAAAGAATTTCAAAAGAATTATTTAAAATTTATTTATTAAATACACAAAACACAGTCATAAATGAGCAATCTATAGTAGTAATAAATAATAATAGTAATAATAATATAATAATGAACAGCTTAGAGACATTGGTCAGGCCTAATAGCCGCAAATGAAAAAGGACTCTGTCTACAATCGTAATCAGTCATTTGAAATAGTTGACATCTCTGCTACAGCAGGTAACGCTGATTTACAATATGTTTACAACAGATGGCACTTATTTAAATTATTTTTGTCAATTATTATAATTGTCTGATACAAAGTACTAACTCTATATTATTATATTAAACATAAGTAGTTTTCATATATACTGAACCATAATGAATCTCAGTTTATAAAATCTTGCGTCATTTTGTTGAAACGTCACTTTTCTTCTTCCTATTTACTACAAAGAACTAAAGTGCTAAAGGCAGATATCAAGTATTATTTGATCATATATGAACGAGAGCTGCTTATTTATCTTGCATCGTTTGTTGTTAATAGTTAGATTTTGGTTTGATTAAACAACCTTCGGGACAATATAAAAATTCTTTGCAATACATAATACGCTACAAAAGATTTTCTTGAGTGTGAATGTAGTGAGAAGCGCCAGATGGTTGGATACGTAAAAGGAGACATCCCCAACCCGGTGAACTGCAGGCCTACTGAGGATCCGCCAAAGGCCAGGTGTTACATAGAACCTGTCAAGGAGACAAGAAACGCCCTGGCTGGTCCAAGTGGCCAAGAAAGCAGATTCACGCAGCACACGCCAGACATCGAGAAACTCGAAATCTGACAGCAACGCGTGCAGAGACCGCATACACAAATCCCACCCCCGCTTCGAAGCTGTTGTAGATATTCCATGTGGCTACCCCCTACTGCGGTGCTGATACTCAACTATTATAGTCGTATTTTTAATGAGATGCACAGCTCTAAGAACATCACAACCAATCAGAATGACTGAGAGTAACAGTGGAACCTAATGATGCTAAGTTCTCTAGGAACAGGTTCACATCATTCAGGAGAGATATGGAACGCCACAAGGAAAGATCTTCAAACTGGCTAGTGTCCTTACAGATAAGAGTAATGAGCCCATCCAGCGTTTCAAACGGCATAGACCCGTAGTAGGGGGTAGCCACGTGGAATATCTACAACAGCTTCGAAGCTGGGGTGGGATTTGTGTATGCAGTCTCTGCACGCGTTGCTGTCAGATTTCGAGTTTCTCAATGTCTGGCATGTGCTGCGTGGCCAGACAGCTGTTATAAAGTCTGATAAAAGAGGTTCCAACAACATGCCACACGTGGCGGAAGCATTCCACCGGCAGCCCATCCAGCTCAGGACACTTTCCGGGGGCGTGGACTGAATGGCCGACTAATACTCACCCAAGCTGATGGGTTTCACCAGCTGTTCGTGAAAGAAAGGGTTGAGGGAGGGCAAAAACCGAGTAATGTCGTCCCACAACCCCTCGTTCACCAGTGAAGCCGAGAATAAACGGCGGTATAGCCGAGGCACGCGTCTAGAATGTCAGATGACGATTGACCATTCTCCAACACCAGACTGGAGATGTGTTTGGTCTTGGACATCTCCAGTGCCTTGCACAGCGGAACTCAAGTAACGTTTCTGGGTTCGAGAGATTACATCAGACTAGAGACACTCGCCACACGGAATAGTTTGGAATAATTTAAATCTATTTCCCTGCGTAGGTTCTCAATGTTCGAGAGGACCCTGCAATCTATTTGCCTGCCACAGAGCAAGGCAGCCAAGATGTCCTTACAGAGCCCCCAGGTAAGGGCAATCAAGTCGTTCCCAACCTCCTCCTCGGCAAGGAGGGAGACATTGAGCCTCCACACACCAGGGCCCAGAAAAATGGGGACAAAATCCCGGAATGTGGTGAGAAGTGTCCAGTGGTTGGACACGTAAAACGAGACATTCCCAATCCAGTGAACTGCAGCTCCGCTGAGGCTCTGCCAAAGGTCAGGTGTTACATAGAACTTATCAAGGCGACAAGAAACGCCCTGACCAGTCCAAGTAGCCACAAAAGCAGACCCATGCAGTGCACGCCAGATATCGGAAAAGTCGAATTCCGACAGCACCGCACACAGAGACCGCATACACCGATCACCTGAAAGAACATCGCCCCCAAGGATTCAAGACGCATTTGAAGTCGCCTCCGAGGACGATATTGGCCTGTGTAATCAAGAACCTGTTCAAGCCTGAGTAGAAGAGCTCCACCTCCCCAGACTAAACAGGCACATAGATATTGACAAGCTGAATCTTACGACCCCCAGTGACGACATCAATGCTCACAACCCGCCCATCAGTATTACTAGGTGACGAGAGGATGGTGCCATTAAAATGCTGATGAAAGAAGATCGCCACACCCTGTGCACGTGTCGTGCCAAACGACCAGAAGGCATGGACAGGATAGCGGAAAGAAAATGAAAAGTGATCCCTCCAAGAGGCAAAATGGGTCCCCTGCAAAAACATAGCATCAAGCGCAAAGCGGTTGAAGAGAGAAAATGCATAGAATTGACAAGCAATGCCACGCATCCCCTGGATGTTTAAAGTGATGCAGAAGAACCACATCAACCAATAAGAGGGGGGCATCAGTGACGCTGCTGCTTTGACTGCACTGATTGAGGTGGGAGGGGCGAGCGGCTTCTTGAGGCCACCCAACCCCACCCCCGCTTCACAGCTGAAGCCGCCGGCATCCAACCACCGCCGCTGCACCACAGGAGCATCCAGACCAAAGTCTGGAAGAGACACGGGGCTGCAGGGACCCGCTCCCCCTTATTGTCACCTCTCAGCCCCAAGAGACTGGGGGTAATTGACCAAACAGTTGAACGAGCCAAGTGATGGGAGCTCTTCCAACGTCGGTGTGAGAGCTAAAACGGCGTCGGAGGAGGGGGGGCCCAAATAACCACTACACACGAGGCCTGGGCAAGGGGTCCTTCAGAACCCTCAGCCATATCCCCGCCAGCAGGGGATGTGGGGCCACCTTGGAGGCACCATCTCTCCCGGCTAACCTACGCACCCACCCCGACACTTACTGGAGCAGTAAAAGCGGGAGTGCCAACGCAGCCCCGAACCCCCTCACCATCAGACACGGAGGCCTGAGCATCCACAGAGACAGTGGACACCCCAAGGTCTCCCGGGCTGGCCAATGCCACCTTAGGGGACCCAGCCAGAATGGTTCCAGTAGGATGGGCTTTAGACTCCTCAGAGGCCCCACCCATCCGAACGGCTCCCGAAGCGTCCCCCTCCATCCCGAGTTAAGGGTTCTGCTGGGGCAGGCGCCCCTCAAAGGCCCCATCCCCGGCAGGCGTCAGTTTCGGGGATGAGTCGGTGGGAGCTTCCCTTTTCTCCCTTCTGATGTTCGGATGCCCCGCAGCCACCGTGGCATATATCACCATACGCCTCGGACAACATTACGTCCATGACGTGTGGTCACATGCACATAAGTGACACTTAACAGTACAATCAAGGTCCAAGTGTCCAAATGCCAGAAATTTCCCGCACCGCGGGGTTTGGCAGGCACCGAGTAGGTGGCCCTCAAGGCCACAGCAGAGACAGAGCCGACGCATGCCCGGATAATTGCACATTACCCGGAAGCCGTTGATAGACAGAAAGTTCGGAACCGGCTTCTTCATGCCCAGACAAACACGTCGGTTCCCGGTACACACACTCGGGTGCGTCTCTCGTTCAATCTTACGAACTGTCCCGTACGCCGACAATACGCCCTTGACGACTTCGTGGGACTGTTCAAAAGACGTCGACCGGAGAGTTATCTATTTAACATTTTGTCTGGCCGGCTCCACGGGCACTAGCTGGTCCCCAAAGGGAAAAAGTCCCTTTGTCCAGAAGGGTCCGGGCGTGTGTGGCTGACGCTAGCGTCGCCGCATTACGCCCGTTACCAAAATGTTGTAAATATTCCACGTGGCTACCCCCTACTACGGTGCTGATACTCAACTATTATAGTCATATTTTTAATGAGATGCACAACTCTAAGAACATCACAACCAATCAGAATGACTCCAGTAATAGCTGACGTCAAGAATCAAATTACAGTATTACAGAGACATACAGAGAGACACACATTAAGCCAGTAGAAAACTGTAAGTGATTATTTGCTATTTACAGGTAAAAAATTCTTGTTAACGTGGTTGTTGTTGTGGTGGAATAACTTTAAAACTGTAAGTGGAAATGAAGTTTTGTGAGTAGCGTGTAAGGAATAGCATTATGTACATGGACAAAAACTATATGACCCCCGCACACACAATATTTGTTACAGATATACGTAAATAAGTTTATATATCAATAAATAACCTGGGACACATGTAGGTATTGTAAAATCAAGAGAAATAAACCTCTAGGTTTAGTGTTATCGCCACTACTTACTTATTTTAACAATGTAACAAACATGTATCTATATACACATTTCTATTATTTCACTAAAACTATTTCTTTGTGGTTGTTGTTTGAAATTGAATTGTACACTAAGTTACTCAAGTTTTACATGTGTTAATTGTCCATAATTATTGGATGATAGACTAGAAATATGTCATCCAGGCAACAACATCCAGCGCTAACTCGTCTTGCTCTAATCGATTTGATGTAAGATACGCGAACGTACTCTCTGTCCCGAACAAAGTAACTGACGTTAGAGAGAACGTTTTATTATTATTAAAAATTGGTTAACCGTTTATACCACACGTATTTTTAAGCTTTAATTAGTTCATGATATGATTATTATTGTAACTATATCTAGTTTAGGAAGTGTTTTTGTGTCTTAAGATTACTGTTAACCTGGTAACGTTTTATCAAATAAACCTTTTTGTCGTACACGTTTGTCACTGAGTAATTTCTTCATGTTGACTTTCTATACCACATACTTGACTTTGACCACAACAGCTGGCCACTCTCGAAACATAAACTTATGAACCAGCTTATTAATGGAAGTGGGTTTATTGTTAAAAGTACAACTTTATATGAACTTCACTATACATTTTAAGGAAAATCGTAATTTAGTATACACTATGTTTGTCGGAAATAGAAACCCATATAACAGACACTCTGTAATGGCGTAACCCACATTAATATGTAACTAGACATTGAAGTTCGAAGAGAGATGTTAAACCATACAAATGTACAAAACAGGAGATTTGATTCAGTACATAATGGTGTAGTGATCTTGGACTTAAACGGAGCTATATATATGTCTGAAATAGTATTTATACAGTACCATATTTTAAGTAAAAAATAAAACTAAACGTACCACTTACAAAGTAGCTTCATTATTATGTTATCCGAGTTAAAATGTAAAGTTTACTGTGTATTAAGGAGAAAGACTGTGTTATAACGTGATATTAATATTGTTGTTATCTGGACGACTATAACTGTAACTCATTATTAGAATTAACATTTCTGTATATGTATATAGAAACTTTGAAACATGATCAAGCAATTCATGAATACTTCAACTGTCATAAAGAAATATTCATATCTTTGTGTGATAACATGTGAGGTAAGTCTGGTTAAAGGTGTTCATACTCCTAACAACAAACTTAAATAGAATTTATTTGTTTTATTTATTTTTAACCACAATCATCGTCACATCATAATGTCTCGAGAAGAAAAAGGTGAACGTAGTCGGCGATGTGTTTCGATCCTACAGTATAGTGGTATCAGCCTCTAAGTATACAACGTTGATCTAATAATTTTCACCAGTTCTTATAGCTGTAACATAAAACAACCATAAACTCGTTTGAATACACATTTTGTACAGGCTGTATAGTTCATTTTTCTGTCCTAAAGCAGGTAGACATTTTGTTTGTTTGATTTTCGAATTTCGCTTAAAACTACATGAGGGCTGTCTGCACTAACCCTCCCTCATTTAGTAGTATAAGACTAAAAGGAAGGCAGCTAGTCACCATTACCCACCGCACCCACGTCTGATAGGGCGAGCATGTTTCATGTGACGGGGATTTGAATCTGCGAACCGTAGATTTCGAGTCGAGCTCCCTCACCACCTAACCGGTAGACACACATTTCGCCCATAGTGACGACATACTTCTGTTTGTCACATGACAAAAGCTGTTTTTGCCGATGTATACAGCTTTACAGTTTCAAACATCTGAAACTCTTACCTAATTATTTATTATGGTTAATCTGTCGTCTTCTTTACTTGTACATATTTAGAAAATATAGAAATTAAGAAATTTTCCCGTTCTGAGGTTCTCAGAGAATTGAATTTCTCATCGTTTTGCTCGTGGTTTGTGAAAAGATAAAACAAAATTATTTTAATATGTTCAGTAACATCGTGATTTAGGTGAAGATTTCTGAAAACAACTATGAAAGTAACGTTTATTGGTTCGTTCGTTTTGAGTGGCCTAACCTTTTAGTAACACGGCTAAAAACACCACGAGCTCGGAGAGTTTATTCTCACGCGCTCACCAGGGAACCGAACACTCCACTCCAGAAAAAGACTCTCACCACAAAGACCGATTTATATAACCTTATACACAACAATACATAGATTGATAACAATGTGACGTGATAAGGACATATTTAACAATATTTGATAGAACTGTTGAACATATAGTATAATATGAAAATTTTGAAGATTCTCGTCGTATAGGTTAATGTTCAAGGTAGCTGCTGGTTGATAACTTTGATTGTTAGTTTTCTGTGCAAGGTGATGTGTATTTATTACATATTTCAAGTATTTCTGTAAGTGTGGTGATTTTTGATAGTAACAAATTACAGTACTTTGATTTCTGGTAATATCTGGTAGATAAATCTATTATTCTACGTTTGATGTTGACCTGTTTTATTTAAGTCAGACCCGGGTGAATAAATAGGAAGGTGTAGGGTTATTCTGGTTATCTCTAACTGTAAATCTCGAGTGCTTCAAAAAGATAGTTTGATGTTTTGCAGATTACCATATTCAAGTATCGACCTTACATACATTTGATATATTAACATAATTGATTGCACCGTTCAGCTAGCTGCCAATTTTGCGAAAATAGTTTACATTTGGTTTTTGTACATATTTTGTGAAAGTGAATATTCCATGTGAGTCGACTACTGAAGGTAATACCAATATATTTAACTGTTTTTTGACCTTCTTCTTGATATTATATAGTTGGAGACTTTGTTAGCATTCTTCACGTTTTTTGTTAGTTTCTTATAGAACACAATTTGTTGTGCTTCCAAGGGGTTGCACCACGTGACTATGTGATTTATTGTGTGTTGGACTTTGCTAGCTAGTAGAAGTGGTTTCGTGATACGTTCTAGACAGCAACATCATCTGTGTACTGAGATGAATATGTTTGATGCACTGCGGGTGAATTAACAGAAATAATGTACAGGACTCCTGCTTGTACTTACCTTATCATTTAGGGTTAGGTTGACTTCAAACCTTTTATTTAATAGTATTTGTTTAAATAGATATAGCTGAATTTTTAAACGGGAGGCCAAAGGTCTTCAGACATATCATTTCTTTATGCCAAACAAATATCTCACACTGTTATTCAAAATTCATTGTTATAACAATAAAACAAAAACACTTCAGAATATGAGAAATAACACCACGTGATTTAGTCACATTATCTAAAATCTGAGAAACCTAAATCAACACGCTTCTGTTTCCGGTTACAGTTTAATTATATCTATTTGATAAATTATGAAGAAATGAGATTAAATATTTTTATTTATTATACAGGGTGGCCCGTAAGTCCCTACCCATCTATATGTTGTGTCTAAACAACGTTATAATACTAATGATGAGTTGAAGGCAGCTGTTACCGCGGCATTTGAAACAATAACCCCTGCTATGTTGAGGAAAATGTCTCACAGAACATGGCGTCGCATAATATTATGCAGCGAGAATGAGGGACAGCACACAGATACACTGAATACATAAGATATATGGATGGGTAGGGACTTAACGGGCCACCCTGTACATAACAGTGTGCGTATCTTACGTTTTGACTTTTTTATGAAACATAGTCTAAGCCTAAAAAACGTGTCAGTTAATCTCTATATAAGTCACTGAACTTCATTGTTAGTAATGCTGTTTAAGTAATACATGATGAACAAGAATAAGACATTATTGAAATAATATCATTATTGTTGGTTGTTTTATAACAACTCTTCTGTCAACAGGGCATTTAGAAACACCTTAAAATTGTCTTTACATGTAATAATATATTCTGTTGTTTTTTTAGTATTTATAGTTTTATTATTAGAACCAACTAGTAGGATCGAATCTTGAGATCTAGAACTATAAGTTCTCACACATACTGCTGGGTCACAGATGGGTCATTATAATTTAGGAAAAATATAGTGTTAACACTCAAACTTTGTGATTGTACTCATAAGTGGGTCAGATGGATCAACTACTTACAATGAATTAAAGGCACCCAACACATATTATTTTGTCATGTATAAACAAGTGATGCTTATTTATCTGTAACTGTTATATTTTGTTGTTAATATTTAGATATAGATTTGATTCTAAAAACATTAATGAAAGATGAAAAAAATTGATACAGATCATGGTCCAGAAGATTTACTCGAGTGTTGGTCGTAAAACGTAAGTATTTATTAACGCTAGGATCCTCTGTTTGAGAGTTATAATATTTATTGTTAAAATATTTTTCTTCATTTGCCATTTTAAACCACTTGCCAATTTTTATTATACACTAGTTTGATTATTAAACATATTTCTCCAATCTCTTCTTAGTTAGCTATTTTTTTTTATAGGAAACTATCAATTCATTTTATTTTTGTAAATTTTAGCCTTTCATGTTTACTTTTGTAAAAGTTATAAACTATTTCTTGTAATTTTACAAAGAATGTAAAATATATATATGTGTGTGTGTATTTTCTTTCCACTGAGTCATTGGTGATCACATTAACTTTAGCCCAAAATTTGGAATTCGAGCCTTCTGAGGAGAATCACAGCTAAGATAGATTTTTCTAAGGCTTGTGCTTAAGAACAAATAAACAAAGGATTTTTTTTATATATATTTTTCTATCGATAATAAAATTACAAGCGAGTACTTAAGTGTCCATAGTGTTAACTGCTTCCAAGAACACTTGAAAACTAAAGCTTCTCCAACTCCTCCATTTTCTGTATCAATAAAAACTTCACAACAATAGGTAAGTGGAACATCACAGTAAAGAAAATCTCTAGTACATAATGTTATCTAGGTAAATCCTCACAGGTTCAGACAGTAAACAAAATGACGTTATTTGAAAACTCAACACTGATAATATTTCATAATGATTTATATTGGTCAATACGTTTTTAGTTGAAAGGCCTAACCAATAAACATTACGCCAATATGTAAGCCAATTACTGATGTACACTGCACGTCAAAGTAAACTTTTATGTGCTAGTTATATCAAGTTCCAGTAAAAAGGGCACATTATCGTGTTTATTTTATGAAAATGTTCAACCTTGACTTACGCATGCAATAAAATATGTCAATTAGAACTTAATAACAACGTTGTTACGTGATATCGTTGTACTGATAGCTATGATCTAAGAATCAGTTCACTGAAACATTACTGTTTCTAATTTATATTTGATAAAACAATAGCTTCTATTAAAACAAACTCATTAGCTGAATTATTTACCACACAATTTTAGCATCGTTTGTTTTGTAAAGAAATTCATTATTATTTGATGGTATAAATCAGGGGTCTTCAAACTACGGCCTACGACTTTTGTTTATCCGACCTGTCAAAAATAATGATATATTTTTTTTAATATTATAAAAACAAAAAATAAAGCATAATTGAGCAAAAGCTAATCTAGTTGCGATACGGCCCGCCAACAGTTCATTAATGTAATAAAATAATATAATGACACAATTATCATTTTAATTTTTAATTATATACAAATGAAATATGAAACGTAATTGAGCAAAAACCGATCTAGGTGTAACACAGTTTTCCATTTGCTGGAAAACGTCATATTACTTAGTACTACGTCATCTCACTTATCAATCCCCGTGCCCTGAAGCAGCGTGTTTCTTCCCACGCATGCCCCGTGTACCTCAGTGTGTATCAGTGAATGCTGTTGTTTACTTTAAGTTCGAGTTCATAGCTATTCCTAGTTATTATGTCAAGACAAGGAAAGAAGAGAAAAGTTGATTTTGAATTTCGTGTTTTTAAAGAACACTGGAGCGTGGACTACTTCGTTATTGAATCACGTAACAAAACGTTGTGCTTCATATGCAACGAGACTAAAGCAGTACTAAAAGAATACAACATTCGCAAACACTACCAAACCAAGCACTCATCAAACTACTCTCAGTTCACGAGAAAACTTCGTTCATACAAATTCTAAACCTTGAAACGTAACTTATCGTCATAACAGTTTGTATTTAAAGAAATACAAAAATTAAAAGCCGAGAAAGAAACTGCAACAAGAGCAAGTTTCCAAGTGGTACACCTGTTAGTCAAGCGAGGAAACCATTTACCGATGGTGAGCTAATTAACTTGTGTATAATTGAAGGAACCGAAAAAATGTGTTCAGAAAAAGTAGACGTATTTAAGATTAAGTAGCCTTTTGGCGAATACAGTTGTTCATGGAGTCGAGGACATTGGAAGCAAAATTGTATCTCAGTTGAAAGACAAGGCCAAAGAGTTCAAGTGCTTTTCCATCGCGTTGACAAATCAATGGATGTGTTCAACACTTCACAGTTGCTGTTATTTATTTACGGAGTCAATGTTAGTTTTGAAGTGACTAAAGAATTAGCTTTTGTACACAGTATACATGAAACAACCACAAGTAACTCAGTAAAACCTGGAATGTAAACGTAGGAAGTGCGTTACAACAGATGGTGGGAAAAATATGTGTGGTGCAGGAAAAGGTTTAGTTGGGCAAGTTTATAAAGTTGTTTAAAGTGCGGGTTGTTCCAAACCTATGGTTCTTCACTGCATTATTTATCAGCAGGCACTGTGTGGAAAATATTTGGATCTGTCATGGAACCTGTAGTTTTAACAGTGAACTTTATTCACTCTGATAGACTCAACTATCGTTAAATCCGTGAATGTTTGGCGGAAATTGAAGCAACGTATCCCGACTTTCCCTGCCATACTTCAGTTCGATGGTTTAGCTGTGGGAGGGTTATGCCACAATTTTTGAACCTAGAATTGAGATTGAAATTTTCTTAAATGAAAAGAGCCGCCCTCAACCGTCACTCACAAACAGTGAATGGCTTTGGAAATTAGTTGTTTCTGTAGACTTAACCATGCACCTGAATGAATCCAATCTTAGACTATAAGGCGAAACCGTGCTTATCTGCGATATGTATATCGAGGTGAAAGCATTTCGGCAAAAACTAATTCTTTTTTAGTCCAAATTGATGAGGAGTTGCTTCACAGAATTACCATGTTGTGAAAAGTTCAAGCAAGAAGCGGTATCTGCATTCCCACGCAGATTTACACAATATATCCTTTATGACCTGAAACTACAGCTCAAGGTGCATTTTCCTGATCTTAATGCGAGTACAACAGAAATAAGGATCTTCTTAAACCTATTTGATTGTGATATTGATGAACTGCTACCTGAAGTTCAAATGAAAGTGACTGATCTGCAATCTAAACATGTTGAAGGACAAATACACAGAAGGGAAACTGATAAAGTTCTATAAAAACATTCCAGGTGATCAATATGTTCATTTAAAAATTTTTGCTCGTGGATTCATCTCAGTTTTTAACACAAACTATTTCTGTGACGACGTTTTCAAAAATGAAGCACCTGAAATCTAATTACAGATAAGCCTTATTTGATGAGCATGTTTAATTACTTTTGACGACAGTGAGCACTAACTTTGAACCTCAATTAAATGTAACTTTCTTAGAAAAACACCAGTTTCATGCTTCTCACTAATGATAAAAAAGACGATTGTTCATCTTAAATATTTTCAATATTTAAAAACTAGAACTAAATTAGTAATGCTGTATCCTAATCATGTGTGTGTATCCCTACTTAATTTTACCACGACCCCTCTGGCCCCCAAAACTTAAAAAGTTCTACCTCCCGGCGCTTGTCCAAAAAGGTTCGGAGACCCCTGGTTTAAATTCTAGACTAACACAGGGTACTACACTTTGATTTAAGATACGTGATAAAACCGTATTATCATCCATTTTTAGTACCGTCATAGTTCTCTCCTTCACAAGTTTACAAAATAATAGTTCAGTTATTTTCTAATATTATATCCAACAGATTAAGTTTAGTTTCGCTCATGAACATCATAAACATGTGAACAATAAAATTTCAGAAAACTTTGTCTCCTAATTATATGTATATTTTTATTGTAAAATATTAGTTCTTATCCTTCTGCATGTGTTAAACAAAGCCACGTGAATGCACACCAACATAATATCTAGTTATTTAAAGTGTTGTTTATTATCAAGCACAAAGCTACACAGAGGATTACCTGCGTTCTGTCCACCACGAGTATCGAAACCCGGTTTCTAACAGCATAAAACAACATACGTGCCGCTGTGGCCCGGCATGGCCAAGGGTGTTAAGGCGTGCGACTCGTAATCTGAGGGTCGCGGGTTCACATCCCCATCGCGCCAAACATGATCGCCATTTCAGCCGTGGGGGCATTATAATGTGACGGTCAATTCCACTATTCGTTGGTAAAAGAGTAGCCCAAGAGTTGGCGGTGGGTGGTGATGAATAGCTGCCTTCCCTCTAGTCTTACACTGCTAAATTCGGGACGGCTAGTACAGATAGCCCTCGAGTAGCTTTGTGCGAAATTCAAAAACAAACAAACGTGCCGCTGTGCCACTGAAAAGCTATTTAGTAAAATATGATTTCAGCATTAAATTATCTCACATATAGCGCCACTATATCCGTAGTAAAAAATCGCGGCAAAAACCTAGTGAAACTAAGCCCCATAGATCCCTAAATTGTATTCTAATTTTACATATTTCTGGATCTTGTGCGGACACTCCTTTGTTATAAAAAAATTACACAGTAGGTTCAGTTTACTCAGAAATTCGTTTTTTTATAAGGTATGATTGACACTTTATATTGTTTTCAAGGTTGTTGTAAGTCGATTTTATTTATTATATATATATATATATATATACCAATTTTATTTATTTTTTATCTGCAATCACTTACAACAGTTTTACTGCATTCACACATGTGTAACCGATTTTAGCTCCCCCTTAATTTCAGGTGCAGTTACCCATAGTTTTGAGATATTTATAGGCGAACTATGTATGTCTCGCTGAACTCAATAAATGAGTGACTTTTACTTTAAAAAAAAAAACCCACAGTTGAAAGCGCAAAGTGTCTTCAGTGGCATTACTTCTCGAACCTTGGCCCTTACGATCCAAGTCGAACTTGTTAGGCCACACTTGACCTCATTAGCGACGTTTTGATAATGCAGTGTCCACTTATCATAATGTAATGCTCTATGCATCCTCAATGTTATTATTTTTATACTTTTTAAAGATATCCCAATAATTCTGTTGTTGTACGTCAACAGAGAATGTATCGATCGTCTACAATGTCCTTCCTACTGCCATTATTTCTCCACCCCCACATCTGATCTGTTCTTATCTTCCATGACGCAAACTCCATACTGGTTGATTATCACGTTACCTTTGGCACAATCCTATACATTGAGCCTGTAACTGCTAAATAACTATTAAATAGATATAATAAAAAAACTGGCCTACTGTTAATGTGGTATAAAACCTTAGTGTTAATGTTGTGTTTAAAGTGTGTTTTCGTTTTCTTTATGAAATTAAACAAATTATTATACAGAAAATATAATATTAATAACAACATAAACAGAATAACTACACCATTTTTAGAAGGCTTTCGTTACTCAGCTAAACAGTATATGAAGGACTCCTTTTTTATTATTTTTTTCATTGAAAGCCAGTGAATGCATGAGAAATTCTGTTATCACGTGTGGCCTATAGTACGAGGGAGTAGTTTTCCGTTTGAGATCGCTGTATGATTTAAGTTGTATAATTGTTTAGAAATGTTCCCAAAGTTAATGTGAATTATTAAAAATTATTTTGCTGGAAATAAAGTAGTTGAAGGACCCGATAACTGTAAGGACTTTTATGAGTTGTATTAATTCCAGTGTTTGAGAGGAATGGCTGACCTTGAGGGTAAGTTTATTTTAACTAACTTTGTAGTTGTGGAAAACGTTCTAGTTTTCCTTACATTCTTCCACTCATCTATGATTAATAAAATATTTTCAAGTCGTTTTTAATTCTACAAAAATATAATTAGTTATCGTGAAGCAGCAGTTAGATTGTAAAACAAACAAAAAATAATAATAAACCCTTGGTGGGACAGCGATAAGTCTTCGGATTTATAACACTAAAATCAGGGGTTAGATTTCTCTCGATGGACTCAGTAGATTGCTTGATGTAGGTGGCTCGGCTAAGAAAACGCACACACACACATTAACTTTTCTATAACACAACATTCACACAGTGTGGTGAGGGCACAAAAACGTCTTATATATATCAGAGAATAAGTTAACACTCTCTACAGTGGAATGCAATGGAAAAAAATGTCCTCCAGTATAGCAAATGTAAAAAAAAACTTCAAATGAAGTTGATACGACAACAGTCACCGTAACACTGAAATAAAGAGCCATTTCTTGAGTTTTATCCACTTCATACTTTGACTCCTGTGACCTTTCAATTTCGGTTCGTAAGATACTTTTTTGGCCGATGACCATCAATTAAGTAATGACATAAAACAGTGTAGAAAGCCCTTAAGAACTGGGTATGGAAAACTTATAATCTAAAGTACACCTAACGCCACAACTTTGTTCGTTACCTCTTCCTGCAGTCATCTTAACCATAACGCAGTGTATACCATGTTTTAAAAATATACATAGTGAGTTCTTAAACCTCACACAAAACCTTTGGTGAGGTAATAATGCATAATGTAATCATATGTCACGTTATAAATAAAATATGTGAAAGTTGGCAATTTTTGCTATTTATCATAATATTCAAACTCACACTTTTTAAGTTCATAAACCGAATAAAGGACGAATACCTCAGCCTGTGTGTATATATATATATAATAACACTTCCAAATATAGGAGTCCTTGGTAGCTCCCTGGTAAGCTTCTAAGTTTACTTTGTTAAAATTTAAAGTTCGTTTTCTGCGGTGGACACACCAAAGATAAAAAACAACAACAACAAAACCTGACATAGATTGCTAATAATGTATGAACAAGCTCACTCAGTGGCTATACCATACCAATACCAGTTTATCTGACAATGCGTGAACCAATTAACTATGTAGCTATGTTACATCAGTATCAGTTTATCTTACAATGTATGAGCCAATTAACTATGTCACATCAATATCAGTTTATCTTACAATGTGTGAACCAATTAACTATGTCACATCAATATCAGTTTATCCGATAACATGTTAACACGTTCACTTTTAAATAGTTATATTTCGCTACATGCAATGTGTTTTTGTTATTGTTTTTCTTCTAAAAGTTATCATATCTTTATTTTCTTAATTGTTTGGAACTGTTATTTTTTTTAGTTATTTAGCACAAAGATATACAATGTGCTGTCTGTGCTATACCCATCACGGATATCGAAATTCAGTTTTAGCGTTATGAGCTTTCAGTCTTTTCGCTGAGCCACTGGCGGAAGAAGCTAATATATATATATAGTTTTATTTCAAAATTACTTAACGGCAACTTTCCGTGTAGGTTTGACCGTATTTTGATAATTACAACGTTTCGACCTCCCTAGGCCATTTTCAGGTTAACAAAGAGAGAGTTTGCAATTGACCATTGCCGGACACATGTCTTAGGAACGAGAGTATAAACGGGTACGGGACTGTAGTAGAAAGTTGCAATTGAATGTTAGATGCAACGCCCTCTACAAACGCCTGAAGATGACCTAGGAAGGTCGAAACGTTGTTCACTGCTTTATTAGTAAAAGTGTTAATACCCATACAGCCGTTTTGAGATACAATTCGATACATTGTATCCAGTCATTATTACGTACTAGTTACATTTATTTATGCTGATTCATAAATTGGTCATGTTTAGCTTCTGTCAATTAACACGTCTTTGTAAGTTTTCCAGAATTAGCATATAAAGGGAAAACTCTATTTGGGAGGTGAAAATTCTTTGAATAAAATAGATTACAAGTCTTGTGACTGAGTCCAAATATTTCGAGAATTGTCTTTTTATGGCTTTTAAACTTGTAAATTATTATATCGTTAAACATCTGCTATTATCAAATTAAAATCCTTTCGTGACGGATTCGGTATAATATACATGAGTTACGTATTTATACTATAACTTTTGATGCTAAATGTGTATCTTCATCAACTCTGGTAGACTTTTTATATCGATTTCTTAATGAAGTATTTTTACATAATATTTGTTTGTAAAAATATCGAGTCTGTTTCGTTACTGGTTACAGTGCGAAATGAATTCATATTATGATTAAAAACTATTCTTTGTTCCCAAAATCTCAAATATTATTTGTGTAATCTGTAAAACCTCATTAATTCATTTCAAGCATTTATTTTCAGTAAAACATTATACTTTATCTGTTATTTTCTATATTCTAACTATAGGGGGTCTGTCAATTTTAACGACCTCGTAACCACCATAACATTTATATACATTTATTATTTTTATTATACTGACCTTCAATCTGTGCCTGGAGAACACTACAAAACTTGCACTCAAGTTACCGTATAAAATAATATAAAACTGATCTATAGTATTTACAAAGTGAACTGTTTTAGTTGTGCTTTAGTGAACTTGTATTTGGTAAAATACAGTCACGTTCCAAATGACATACATAATATATGTATATAGATCATTACCATTTACAAATATTGTTATATTCCTTATAACATAGAACAGTAAATAACTAAGTATAGCAAACAATTATATCTTTTAGTTTGCTTCGTATTCGTTTGCTGTTAAGCCTTTTCAATTTTCGCATGTAGAGGATGTGAAACGAAATATTTTTTTAGGTTTTATATATACATTTAAAATGACCAGAAAACCACAAATAACTATATTGATACCATTCTACTATATTTTATCAAGCTTAGTAACTAAGCTGTATTTTGTCTAAAAAATATATAATTTCGAGCAGATTAAAGACACAAACTACCTGCTTAAAATATTGGTCAGAAAGAACGTAAT
Source organism: Tachypleus tridentatus (assembly GCF_004210375.1). NCBI lineage: Eukaryota > Metazoa > Arthropoda > Merostomata > Xiphosura > Limulidae > Tachypleus > Tachypleus tridentatus. The sequence continues at coordinate 164,339,032 of NC_134831.1, read as the reverse complement.
GACGTCGAAGCACTTTAAAATGTTTATAAAAGGTGATTAGAGAAATATTTTGAGCTTTCAGATGTTAATCACATGTGTTTTATTCAGTACATAATCCACACCTGAACAAAGAGAAAAAATATGTGGTTTTTATTTTGTATTCTAGCTTGTCAGAATTTAAGTTCCTAATTCGTATGACACTATAGATTTCATATTTTGACATCACAAACATCTAATATGAACCAATGCTACGTTCAACATACCACGTAGCACACAGAAATCGATATTTTGGTGCGTTCTTTTAATATTTACTTTTAAATTAACAAATTAACTCATATATAATATTAAAGTTTGAATTATAATCTACAATTTGATTCCAAACTTATTGACATAAATTCATAAAATAGTAGTTCAATAAAATTTTGAATGCATGTCAACAAACGCCATGACATGGCCTTTGACTTGTGACCTGTCGCGACAGGATTAACTTATTTAGTTTCATTACTGTATTCTATGAACTTTTTATAATCTATTTCAGTTGTTCCCAAGCAGTTTAGATCTGCAATTCTTTTCCACGACAGTAATGGAAAATTTCAGATATGCGTCTTTGTTGATTGTTAAGTACAAAGCAAGCCAATGATCTATCTGTGCTGCATTCACATTTTGTAGCGTTTTAAGCCTTTGGGTTGAGCGCTGAATCGCTAGGGGCTAGACATACGATACATGTGCTCAATCATCACTTTCATGAAAAGCAACAACAAATGTGGTCAGATATGTCATTGCTGTCTGTTTTTATTTTAATAACGTCGTGTCATTTACGCATTTTAGTGGTAACATTTTGTGTTCTGAATCTTTTCACAGACCGTTAGGATACGTTTCGCGCCCTTTCCTCAGAGGGAGGGTATCCCCCAGTTTCAGAATTAAAGATTCAGTTAAGTTGTGAAGCTTTGGTTTTGGTTTTTACTTTGTAGGTTATTATTTTTTACGTTTGGCCATTACTTTTATCTGCTTTTACTTATAGTTGTTATTGACCTTTCCATACCTATACCACTAGTCACAGATTACGATATTTGACCATGTGTTAAAATACTAGGTATTAAAAATCAAATGTGACCTGGGTGTACACTGGCGTTTAGCGCTGGCAGCAAATTGGAAGATTCAAGATTTTAACCGCCATATATCGTTGACAAAACATACACTGTTGACCCTTATATTTGTGGTAGTCAAATTCGTTTGTTTGTGTAAGATCAATTGAGCAGGAAGCGGTTACTACTGCCTGGTTGTCCTTCCATCCTTTGGTGGTTCTAAATTATAAATGGTTAAGTCTGAGTTCTGGAATTTTCTGACCTGGCCTTTAAGTCCACGTGCCGAATAATGAGTTTTTTATTGTAAATACTGATATACTACTTAACCAGATTTTCATTAAATTTACAAGTGTTTAATTACATTATTTTCACATAATTATTTGTACGAATGCTCATTAATGCATTATTGATTATTAGTCTTACTAACACGTGCGAGGGTCGGCTCTATGGTAGAGCTATAAATTTTGAACCAGGGAAACCAGGTTTCAATCCATGAATTATTACGAAGTATTCCCTGACCATTAAGCTAAGGCCCTGGATGGCCAGGTGGTTAGGGCGCTTGGTTTGCAATCTGAGGGTCGCGAGTTCGAATTCTCGTCACACCAAGTATGCCCGCCTTTTCAGCCGTGAGGTCATTATAATGTGACGGTCAGTCCCACTGTTCATTGGTATAAGAGTAGCCCAAGAGTTGGCGGTGAGTGGTGATGACTATCTGCTTTCCCTAAAGGCTTTCCTCACTAAACTAGGGATGAATAATGCAGATGGCCATCATGTAGCTTTTCGTGAAATTGAAAACAAAAAGCCTTTAAGCTGTGGGTGCATTATATGGGCGACAGTCAATCTCTTAAAGTTAACGTAGGGTGCTGTTTAGTGACTGCTTTTCTTCTAGTCAGTTGTCAAAAATTGTGGCAGATATAGCAGGTTTCTTATCAATACCTAGCCAGCAATAGTTCGATTTGGCATTTCCTTGCCATATGAATCCACAATTTTATGTATTTTGAATAAAGAAATTGTGTAGACTTATTTCAGTGTTTAAAATGTGTACCTTATGTACAATATTAATTTATACGATTAATAATTGTATTAATTGTTTCATAAGTCAATAAAAAATGTTCATACAATACTGCTGTAATGCACGTCAAAGAATCATACGTCTCCCAGTGGGAGCACTGGCAAGTGGACTTAATATGCTAAAATCTGGGGTTCTGTTCCCTACGGTGAACCCAGCAGATAACCCAATGTGGGTTTGTTTTAAAATAAACAGACAAGGATAAAATGTAATTGTTTGTTTATTTTGTTAATTTTTATGAAAAGTTACCTAGATGTCCTTAGCTTACATATATGTACAAGTAACTGTCTGTTGGCACCGTTCAATAACAACTGGGACTCCATCGTCTAATTTAAGAACCTACGAGCCTGACAACCTTCTCCTCAGTTCTAAATATCTGCCACGTACGAAATTAACAAAATGACTATAAAGGCTTAATATTCAAACTGCTGCAGTGGTTGGAACTCCCGAATCTGAAGCCAATCTCACGTTCAAATAGGAAAGAATGTAATAATATTGCCATTCCCAGTGGAACACTGTGGTCTTATATCACTAGATACCGAGTTTCGATAACCGCGGTGGGCAAAGTACAGATAGCCTATTGTGTAGTTTTGTGCTTAATTATAAACAAACAAACAAACAAAGCGATAATATTTTAAATTCAAAGTGGCGCAGCAGTTGCAGATCTCGACTTTCACGTGGAAGTCTCGTGTTAGAATTCTAATTATTTGGTATTTTATATTAATTTCATTTCAGTAAATGATAATATTTGTAGCATTTTTTGTCAATAACATTATAGTTTAAATAAAATATTTTAGATGTTGGATAATATTTAAATTAAAAGTGTGTGTGTTTTCTTACAGTAAAGCCACATCGGGCTACCTGCTGAGTCCCCCGAGGGGAATCGAACCGCCGATTGGAGCGTGGTAAATCCATAGCCATACCGCTGTACTAGCGGGGGGTTAAATTAAAAGACAATATGTTTACAGCATCAAGCCACCTCTTTCATTTCAATTAAATTTATAGCGTTATCTATGCAATAAACGCAAAACTAAACACAGTTCAGAAACCGTGGAAGAAAGGAAACACAGATAAATGCTACCAGAAAATAAAAAAGCTAAGCAAAAATTAGGATAACTGTGATAGAGGGGAAACAGCTGACACGGTCAAATGAAGCAACTGAAGAAATGAAGTGAAAAACACACTAATGTTGAAAGACATGTAAACGGGTTCAGGACTTCCCTATGTCTTCCCCCTGTTTAGAAAATGAACATAACCTACTACAGACTTGTTTGTTTTGAATTTCGCACAAAGCTACACTGGAACCATCTGCGCTAACCGTCCCTAATTTAGCGGTGTAAGACTGGAGAGAAAGCAGCTCGTTATCACCACCCACCGCCAACTCTTGGGCTACTCTTTTACCAACGAATAGTCGGATTGACCGTCACATCATAACGTCCTCACGGCCGAAAGGGCGCGCATGTTTAGTGTGACGGGGAATCGAACCCGCGAATCTCAGATTACGAGTCGAGTGCCCTAATCACCTGACCATGCCGGAGCCCCTAGTACAGGAGTATTAGAGAAGAGCAGCGGTCCTCAAACCTTTAGGGCCTCTTTTAATCCAAACGTCTTCGCGACTTTCCAAACCTATAAATGATTTATATTTTAAAAATAGTGCTGATATTAATATGAAAAGCTGCATCTAAAAATTAAATGCTCAAAAACGCATAAATGTCAATTTATTCCATAAATTACAATTTAAAAAATATTCTTATGAAATTTCTGTAATGACTCTTGGCTCTCCCAATTTTGAGAAACGATGAACTAGCTTGGGAAGATAGCTTGACAAATACACTCACCGCCAACTCATGGACTACTCTTATTCAACGAAAAGTGAGAATGACTGTAATATGATAACGCCCTCATGGCTGGAAGGGTGAGAATGTCTATGACGAGGTTCAAATCTGCGATATGTATTTACGAGTGGAACGCCCTAACCAGATAGTTGTGCCAATATTCATTTTTCAAAACATACTGAATGTTTATCTTCTCTTTTTTTTTTTTTTGCGCAAAGCTACACTAAAGACACAAAGACGTCTCGCATTGTCAACTGATGGGCCAGAGAGAAGGTAGCTAATAAACAACACCTACTGCCAACTCGTTTATTTTAAAGAGTAGTATTTGACTGTCACTTTTATATCGCATCCACACAACCAAATGCGGCAAAACGACATGATAAATCAGTTCTAGGGTCCACAATCCTGGCACGTGAACCACTAGGCCACGATCGACCATGTTGGACCGTGATTTGTGTAGTTAATAACGTAAATATTATTGGTCCCACTGTTTGTCATTAAGCACAAAACTACACAACGGGCTATCTGTGTTGTTCCCACCATCAGTATTGACAACATTATTTTAACGTTATGAGTTGCTGTGTATAATTAATCCTGGCACGTGAACCACTAGGCCACGATCGACCATGTTGGACCGTGATTTGTGTAGTTAATAACGTAAATATTATTGGTCCCACTGTTTGTCATTAAGCACAAAACTACACAACGGGCTATCTGTGTTGTTCCCACCATCAGTATTGTATTGACAACATTATTTTAACGTTATGAGTTGCTGTGTATAATTAAGCACAAAGCTACACAATGGGCTATCTGTGCTCTGTCAATCAAGAGTATCGAAACCCAGTTTTTAGCGTTGTAACTTCTCAGATATACCGCTGTTCCACTGGGGGGACGGCTAACGTTATGAAACCCCAGATTTTATGCTGAACCATTGAATAATATTAATATCGAATAAATTGTTTAGAACATTACACTTTATCAATACTTTTCCCCTTGTTCTTATGTTGGAACAGTCTCTAGCTCTAAGGAGAATATCGCTTCATTTCTTTTTTTTTGTTTAGTTATTCAAGAGGTCACATTCAAGCACGTGACACCAGAGGACCCGGTGGCATTAACACGTGAAAGCGTCACTCTTGACCATTTAACAGCACCTGGAAGTGACAAAGATGACTACTTATCTTCACAACCTTGCAGACACATTACAACTTCTTTCGACTCTCCTTCAGAGCAGAACACAGAAACCGTTTTTATAGAAAGCGAAGTTTTCTTTGAAGAAAAGACGGTTAAGGGAAATGACAAACCACCAGAAAAAACTCGACGCCACAAGTACATATTGTGTTGTTTTACTCTGGGAAATCTTTTAGTGGGGGCTTGTTACTCGCTATTAGCCCCTTTTTTTCCTCAAGTGGTGAGTATAATATTATCTTTGGTAGAACATTATTCCAGTCATACGGATAAAATCGCTTAGACCTCGAACAGGAAAGTTTTAAACAAGCAGGTTTGGACCTCTAAAAAGTAGTTTTAAAAAAATAGGTTTAGACCTCTAACAAGATAGTTTTAAACAAGTAGGTTTAGACCTCTAAAAAGGTAGTTTTAAGCAAGTAGGTTTAGGCCTCTAACAGGGTAGTTTTAAACAAGCACAGTTCCGAACTAGACATTTTTTTACTGGACTTTTGATAAAAACATTTAAAATGTAATCTATTGAGTAGTAACTGTTTAAAATAAGTTAACCATTTATGAAATGTCAGTTCATCTCTATAGGGAAATAATTGTTTAAAGCAGACTAACTATATTTACAGTCACGTGAAAAAGTTAGAACACCCTATGAAAGCCTGTGTATTTTTGTAACATTTTTGGATATATAGATATTTAATCTCAATATTTAAAATGCTGAGAGATTATAGGGATATAACTAATCAATTAAAACTGAAGAAAAGACTTTTCAAGATCTTCTGTAAATGTAATTTGTCAAAAATGCATATTCTAACTGAGGAAAAGTTAGGACACCCCCACATTTATTCCAGCTTAAAATGGCTCAACTCACACACAGGTGTATCACACCAGGTGCACATGATTAGAAGATCGTTACGCAGCATTTTGAATGAGGCTTGCCCCATTTAAACCTCAGACATTTAGTTTGGTGTGCTCCTGACTGTTGAAGTAAGAGTGAGCACCATGGTGAAAGCAAAAGAGCTGTCTGAGGCCTGCAGAAAGAAAATTGTAGCAGCTTATGAGCCTGGTAAGGGATTTAAAAAGATCCCAAAAGATTTTGAAATCAGCCATTTCACTGTCCGGGAAATAGTCAACAAGTGGAGGGCTTTCAAAACAACTGCCAACATGCCCAGGTCTGGTCGTTCAAGCAAGTTCATCCCGAAAGCAGACCGCAAGATGCTAAAAGAGGTCTCCAAACACCATAACATGTCATCACGGGACCTACAACAGGCGGTTCTGGCTACTGTTGATGTGAAAGTGCATACCTCTACAATCAGAAAGAGACTGCACAAGTTTAACTTGCATGGGAGATGTGCAAGGAGGAAACTTTTGCTCTCTAAGAGAAACATCAAGGCCAAACTGAAGTTTGCCAGAGAGAATGTAGACAAAGACCAGGACTTCTGGAATAATGTTCTTTGGACAGATGAGTCCAAAATTGAATTATTTGGACACCAGAACAGAGGACATGTTTGGTGTAAACCAAATACAGCATTTCAGGAAAAGAACCTCATACCAACTGTGAAGTATGGAGGTTGAAGTGTCATGGTTTGGGGCTGCTTTGTTGCAGCAGGACCTGGACAGCTCACAAGCATAGAATCCACCATGAATTCTACCATGTATCAGAGGGTGCTTGAGGATCATGTGAGACTATCTGTTAGAAAAGTAAAGCTGAAGCGGACTTGGACCCTGCAACACGACAATGAGCCAAAACATACCAGTAAATCCACCAAGGACTGGCTGAAAACTAAGAAATGGAGAGTCCTGGAATGGCCGAGTCAAAGCCCAGATCTTAATTCTATCGAGATGCTGTGGGGTGACTTGAAACGGGCTGTACATGCAAGAAACCCCTCAAACATCTCACAGCTGAAAAAATTTTGCATTGAGGAGTGGAGCAAACTTTCTTCAGACCGATGTCAAAGACTGGTAGATGGCTCCAAGAAGCGTCTTACTGCAGTTATTTCAGCCAAAGTGAGTAACACTAGCTATTAAAGGATAGGTTGTCCTAACTTTTTCCTTTGTTAGAATATGCATTTTTGTAGAATTACATGTACAGAAGATCTTGAAAAGTCTTTTCTCCAGTTTTAATTGTTTAGTTATATTCCTATAATCTCTCAGTATTGTTAAAATTGAGATTAAATACCTATATATCCAAAAATGTTACAAAAATACACAGGCTTTCATAGGGTGTCCTAACTTTTTCACATGACTGTATAATACCAGTTTACCTCTATAGAGATGCAACTGTTTAAAACAGGTTAACCATACATGAAATACCAATTTAATTCTATAGAGATTAACTGATTCCGTTTGGTTTGGTTTGGTTTGAATTTCGCGCAAAGTTACACAAGGGCTATCTGCACGAGCCGTTCCTAATTTAAAAGTGTAAGACTAGAGGGAAGGCAGCTAGCTTTTCATCACCACCCACCGCCAACGTTTGAACTACTCGTTTTATCAACGAATTGTAAGAGTTACCGTATCATTATAACGCCCCCACAGTTGAAAGGGCGAGCATATCTGGTGTGACGGGGATTCGGATCCGTGACTCTCAGATTACGAGTCGAGTGCCTTAACCACCTGGTCAAGTTACTATTTAAAGCAGGCTAATCATGCATCAAATACCAGTTTAACTCTATAGGGTTGCAACTGGTGTGCGTGTGATTACAATGACTGCGCTACTATAGATTTATCAAATATAATGTAAGTTAGTGTGCATGATTTTAAAAGTTTAGGAATTTATTGCATCCCTCTATGATAAGTAGCGCCATTTTGAAAAGAACAGAGCACAAAGTTCTTACTATTTTGTACTCTAAAAACGCCTGGTGTTGGTATTAATACTTTAATTTAAGCTAAAATACAGGACAACGTTTCGACCTTCTCAGGTCATCTTCAGGTTAAGAGAGTTAGCAACTGACCGTTGCTGGGCGCATGTCTTAATGACTATTTTAACTTCAGTGGCACAGAGGTATGTCTGCGGACTTAAAACTTTAGAAACCCGGTTTCTATACCTGAGATGGGCAGAACGCAAATAGCCCATTGTGTAATTCTGTCCTTATCTTTTAACAAAAATAGCAATATCATAGTTTGTTGTTTCAAAGCATTTGTAAAAGTTTGTCAGTTGGGTATAATAACTAATGATTGGATCCCTTATATTGAAAGTTAATATTCTATACGTATTTTATTTTGGCTTCTCCTTTGGTAACAATAAAATAAACCAAAATCGAGGTATGAGTTAATAACAGTTCAGACAAGCGCTTGACATATTTGTAACATTGCTGTGACGTACTATTTAACTTAACTTCAAATGAACAACTAGTTTTTGTCTGTCTAGTGCCGACGGTATCCATATTTGGAATAGTATTGAGTGACTCTATCATTTTAACTCTTACAACAGTAAAAGAACAAATTATGAATACAAACTACGGAGAATTACACAACATGAGAAACATTTATAAAATCACGTACAGTAAGTGTCCAGAATTATACATCGGAGAAAGAAGAAGAAAACTGGAACCTAGATTCACCGAAGATGATCTAAAACCCTCCCAAGTTTACCCCCATTTTAACTCAAAAATACCAATATTTAAAAAAACAACATTAAATTTAGATAGATATGTAACTATTTAAAGAAGGCTAATTAGACATAAAATATCAATTTAACTTCATAGAGATGTAATTGTTTAAAAGAAATCTAAAGATAGCCCTACCCTAAACCAACACCACGGTGTACCAAGATATCTGGTGGTTAAGGCGTTCGACTCGTAATCCGTGGGTCGCATGTTCGAATCCCCGTCGCAATCCCACTATTCGTTGGTAAAAGAGTAGCCCAAGAGTTGGTAGTAGATGGTAATGACTAGCTGCCTTCCCTCCATTCTTACAATGCTAAATTAGGGACGGCTAGCGCAGGTAACTCTCGTGTAGCTTTGCGCGAAATTCAACCAAACCAAGATACCTTTTGCTAAGATGCTAATCAATCTGGGGTCATATGTTACCTTTGTTACATACTCATGTTTTTAGTTACAGCTCTATAAACTTAATGTTGCATTTGAACTAAGATCTGTCTGCTTCACAGTTATAAAAGAATGAAGTTGGTATTGTACATACAGCTTACCTTATATTGCGATTGTGTTTTGCTATTAATTATAAACTTATTTCAAGATTTAGAAATTAAAAACAGGCAACTTTGAGTTAATGTTTTGAATCAGAATGTCGTATTACAGATGATACAAGGCGAAACTGTTTTTTCTAAAACAATTAAATGCTGATCTATTAAAACGTTTCTTTTAAAACGTCAACTGGTTTCTTTCATATTTATTTAGTTTTGTATAAAATATGAGCTGTTTAAGATAAGAGGTTTGGTGGTGATAACACCTACGTTAGTCTGGTGTATATACATATATTCATGTCTCTTTATTTCGTCTTGATTTTAGGCTGAGAGTAAAGGGGCGAGTCCATCAAAGTATGGCATGGTGTTTGCAGTTTATGAGCTAGTTGGATTTGTTTTTTCACCCATTTATGGACGTCTGGTAAGAACCTTTAACCCACTGTTATATAATTATAAAAGTTTTTTAACTAATTTAAATGAAGAGTTGGCAGTAGATGGTGATGACTAGCTGCCTTCCCTCTAGTCTTACAATGCTAAATTAGGGACGGCTAGCGCAGATAACTCTCGAGTAGCTTTGCGTGAAATAAAAACAAAACAAAACAAACATTAATAGAAGAGTTATGTCATAGAACTGAAAGAAAGAAAATTTAGTTCCAAAACATAAGAGATATATTAAGTTTCCGTACTTATAATAATTATATGTTTTTCAATAACTAGGTTTTAAACAAGTAATTGGAGTTGCAATAGGAGCTAGCTTTCTACTTGTATAGCACATTTATATCTTTACTATTAAGAGAATAGTTTTATGGAAAACTACACCAATCCAGATACTTTTACCTTAACTTATAGATATATAGATGATTTAATTAGTATAAATAATCCTGAAATAAATAATGTTATTACTACTATTTATCCAGTACAATTAGAATTTAAAATACTTCAATATCCAATACAGAAGAACACTATCAAAATAATTGATAAGGATATCAATGTAAATATTTTTGATAAAAGAAAATATTTTGTCTTTCCAATTTACGGTTTACCCTCTTGTAATAGTAAGGAACAAAACTTTCTGTTATAAAAACCTGACTTGGTTTTACATTTCCATAACAAGTTTAGAAACAGACAGAGTTGTATACATTTTTATAGCAAATTTCAATACGTGTCGGAATTTAAAAATAAGTTATTCTCTTCAGTTGCCAGAACAAAAAGGCATTTACTCAGGCTTCTTAATAGTATAAATGTATACTGTGTCGTTGTTGGGCTTAACATTATTGTACAGTAGGTGTCTGTAACTTGTTGGCGATAAATTAAACGACAAATGAACAGCACCCATTCCAATTATTCAGACACTGTAAATTTTTTAATAAATTAAAATATTTTATCAGTAATGTTGAAATACTGATACAAAAATTAAGTTAATGGATTTAATAAAGAAACTTTAAATAAAATTATTAAAATGTTCTGTAACAAATATAAGAATGTATTAAATAAATATAAAGAAATAACAATTAAAAATTTTACTAAACATTTCTAATAACTATTTTTAGCTATAAACAAGGTTATTTAACAACTTGGCACTATTTTATGCGGATGTACACCTTACCGCATAAAAGGCTTGTTTAGAACACAAAACATGTAGTTACGGTAAATTTAATGTATGGTGGTTGCAAATATACTAATTAATTTAGACTTCAAACTAGTATATTTCGTTTACTGGGCTACCAATTAGTGCCTTTCGACCACAATGACGGCTATAAAGCTAAGTTAAATATGTAAGCTTATTTAACTTACTTATCCCCAAATGGCAGTACTTTAGTTTTCTTATTCTTATTTTTCAATTACTTCTTTTGATCTTTACTTTGGAGAGCAGTCATATTCCCACAACTATCTGCAGGCAGTGAAGGATGATATAGATGTGGGATGTTGTGGGATTGAACTCTCCTAATCTCTATTTCTTCAATCTTAATTCTTATTGCTATCCCCTCACTTTATTTTATTTCTTTATGCGAGACTGGCGAATGAAAGTTAAGAGTGATAGACGGTGTATCCTAACCGCAATGTGAGTTCTATTTCCGCAGTCATCTCCAAAACCTTGGATGCATTTTATATCCCACATTATAGCTTGTATCCTGAAATCCTTTAAGTTAGTGTTTTTATTTTTATTTATTTTGTTTAGGCTTGTTTTTGGTACTAACAAACTAATATACATATGTACTGTTCTCTACCTCTAGTCAAAGCTCTACTTAGACTTTATTCAATTACTTCAGAATTTCAGCTGACAAGCCAAACTGTCTTTTCTATTACTATAACCAATCTATCCAAATACAATCCACTTATTTTATTGTCGAGTTACTACGATTGTATCTTATGCTTTTAAACTAATATGTTCTCTTTTCTTTTCCGAGAATCGTCTGCCTATTTGTCAAAGCTCACACAGGCAGCTTTAGTTACTTTAAAACTTTCTTTGACGAACTAAATTATTCTTTTTATCTTTTTTCTTCTTTTGTCAGTTTTCCTCTAACATATTAATCGCTAGGCCTACATTAACTGTTAGGCCTTTTTCTCCTACTGCAGTTAATTTTATTTTGACCGAACTAGTTCTACTGACTTTATATTCTCGTCTGCTGTTTCCCGCTCATCTCAAACTATTTACATGTTTATTATCAAATCGTATTCTCACTATATTTTCTACATCAGTGAGTTACAAACACAGCTTCCAATACTTGTCTGCTTTTAACTCTCTTATAATAGAAAAGAAAGGTAATTAATTTACAAAATAAACAATATTTACACAAAACAGCATTTTATATCATGACTTTATGCGAACAGTGACGCTACAACTGCAGCTGATGGAACGGATGTATCAGAACTACAGTTAGACATTGTTCTACGGATGGATCGTAGTTAGTGTGATGGAACTAAAAATTGACTGATTATGATATTCGTATACTCTGATCATGACAACGTGTTCATATCGGGATTTAAAATTTCTAAGATAAAGATATCCTTTTTTACTTAATCGCATTGTTTTCTTTTTTATTTTGTGCAAAGCTACATGAGAGCTACTTGCGCTAGCCGCCGCAGATTTAGCTAGAGGGAAGGCAGCTAATCATCACCATCTACCGCCAACCCTTAAACTATTCTGTTTCTAATGGGTAGTGGAATTGATCGTAATATTATAAAATCCCATGGCTAAAAGAGTGAACATATTTGGTAAAGGAGATTTGAAACCGTGACGCGCAAATTGTGAGCCAAGCACCCTAACTACCTGGCTATGCCTAATCGCATTGGAGAACATTGGAGCATGGATCATCTTGGGGTACCAAGATTATCCTTGTAAAGCTTAATATGGAAGGACTTAACAGAAGAGTTGTGTGCCTTTTGGATATTACAACCTATTATGGAGCCTTTCGCAATGGAAGCTATGCTGCAGGTCAATTATCAGGTCGAACACGACCAACCGTGACACATGGACTATAATAACATATAAGGCACTTAACTTTGGGTTTAATCACATTTGATAAGTACAGGGTTCTTCTTTGTTTAACATATTCAGTTAAAGTATAATCTCATTTATTTTTTCATAAAACCTATTATTTTACATAATGTTAGCTTTTATCTATCTCCCTTTTATCAAGTAAAATGGAGAGCACACTTATCCTAATAAATTCCCTATGAAAACTACATTTTAGCGTTATAAACATTCAGTGGTACACTTGAGTTATGAGGGGTTCATTGGTTGGAGGGTTCATCATCCCTCAGTCCAATAAATACAAGGTCTTCCAGTACAGAAGACAACATTTCATTTTCATTTCATCTCTGCATGCTATTTAGTGTATAATATACCATCTATATATGATGTAGTATAATATCCTATCTATACACAATGGATGTGCATTTTTTTGTCTCGCTTTGTCTGGTGTCGCCCAGTGACTGAGTAGTAAATTTGAAGGCTTATAACGTGAAGATAAAAACCCAGTTCCGATACCCATCGTGTGCATAGAATAGTCAACAACAGATCGTATTGCTTTGTGCTCGTCAATAAAATAAATTTTCTGACCAGTCCTAATTTAGTTACCAATTGGAGTTGAGCTTTGAGTGAGCTACTTAACTAATCAAATGGATCTTATAATTTCTCAACATCCACTAAACAATTTGCCAATTTTCAATATGTCGAATTTAAAATATACCGGAGAGATCGTGATCTGTAGCTCCCCTGTATACAAATGTATTAACTCTATATTTAACTCCCCTGTATAAAAAAATACAAAGGAACCCGGCTTAACTCCACTGAATACAAAAGTTTATAAGTTTATACAAAGGCAACAGACTTAAACTTCATTCATTCAATATTTTATATATAGTAATCAAAGGAACATCTTATTATTCAGTTTCATTACATGCCAATGTATCTCACAATTTAAACAAAAATCACTTGATTTTGATATAATAAACAACTTTCAAAAAGGATATGTCGGTATTTGCACTAAACTGCAGATTAACTTTTAGAAATTACGGAACAAACCCTCACATGTACCCCGTATAAAAGTAAAATATTCTCCTTGCCATACCTCCTATTTCACTTTAGAAAGGGGGCCAGAGATGGCCAGGAGATTAGGGCGCTCGACTTGTAATCCGAGGGTCGCGGGTTCGAATTCCCATCACATCAAACATGCTCGCACTTTCAGCCGTGGGGGCGTTATAATGAGATAGTCAATCCCACTATTCGTTGGTAAAAGAGTAGCCCAAGAGTTGCGGCGGGTGTGATGACTAGTTGCCTTCTCTCAAGTCTTACACTACTAAATTAGTGACGGCTAGCGTAGATAGCCCTAGTGTAGCTTTGTGCGAAAATTCAAAACAAACCAAACAACCTTAGAAAAATATAAAATAATGTGTGTAAAGGATAGAGTGAATGACACCTGACAACAGTTATATTGTAAATTCGTTTATCGAGTCACGCACAAAGCTGCACGAGGGCTATGTGTGATATCTCTAATGTTGAAGTAATAAACCTCACCCACAGCCACCTCTTGAGTTACTCTTTTACCAACGAATAGTGGAATTGACCGTCACATTATAATGCCTCCACGGCTGAAAAAGCGAGCATGTTTGGTGACGGAAAGATGCAAACTAAAGATGGCTTTACGCAATCCGTTACAGTCATGTGACCAGACGATGGTTACATTTCATTACGTGGACAAAGTTTGCATCTCATCCACTCTGTCTCGTGATCACTCTTATCTTACAGACGGGGCAGATGACTCTTCACTGAATAGATTTTATGACTTCTGTTTCTAGAGTTTCACTAGTTCCACCCTCTTGTGATTAGGAAAATACGTTTAAGTTTCAAAGGAATATGTTTCGTCTATTCCAGCTTCCTGTCCTGAAGCCGACATTCTTGATGTACGCTAGTTTATTTCTGTGTGGAGGATGTTCTATATTATTTGGGTAAGTTTGAGTAATTGGAATTATTTACAATAAAGTGTTACCGTTGTTCGTATTAAGTAATGTAATTTAGAACTCTTTTAATTTTTAGTTTTATTAAAATTAGTACTTTAGTCGTTGGTCGGTATTTTTTTTATATTTGTGCTGGTCCTCCCTCACACAGTTTCTGTGCCCTGATACATATGTTTGGTTAAGTATTGGATCTTTTATAAAGTGTTATTTTCATTTGATAAGTGTGTTTAATTAAGTATTTAGTTAAGTGCTCATTTAAAAGTATAACATACACTAAGTATGTATGGTAACTATGGTAATGTGATACAGATTTCTTCACAAATCTCCACCTGGAACAGCCTTCCTGGCTCTCGCCCTTGCCATTCGAATTGTTCAAGGTTTCGGTGGATGTGCGTTTTACACAGTTAGTTCAGCAACTCTGATAACGGAATTTCCCGAGAAAGCTACTTTCATTTATGTAAGTATACATACTTGTTACCTGTTTCTATATACAGTTAACCCTAAAATTTCATCCGTTTATGTAAGTATGCATACCTGTTTCTAAACGCAGTTAATCCTAGAATTTCAACCGTTTGTGTAAGTATGCATACCTGTTTCTAAACGCAGTTAATCCTAGAATTTCAACCATTTGTGTAAGTATGCATACCTGTTTCTATACGCAGTTGTCCATAGAATTTCAACCACTGTGTATGTATGGATACTTGCTTCTGAAACTGTCCTTTCTTTTTGTTTTGTACCAAAGACCCTAATAATATATAAATCACGCCCCTCCAAAAAAAGCTTTAAACTTAATGTCGATTGCATTTTTTCTTCTTCTAATTACCATTTTTATTCCTTGTGTATCTTACTTGTGAAATAAAAACCATATTTGTGTTTGCCTGCAAGATTTGGTCCCCAACCAGTAACTCCCAATCAAATATTGGACAAGTACCTAAGTTTGAAGGAGTTAATCAGCTAATAAACCGATTAAAAAAAAAAAAAAAACTTTTAAAATCAAGTCAGTGCTGAACAAACCTTTAACTCTGGAAAGAAACCTAATACGGCCGAGTGCTTAGCATACCTGACTGTGAATCAAAGGTTCCCGTTGTTACGTAGATGTACACGCCTCTTTAAAACCCCTGAACGAGTTGTAAAAGTACAAGTCAAATCTATACTGTTTCTTCAAATAACAGCAGCCAGACATTTGGTGGAGGGTGTTGTTTAACTTTTTTTCCTTTTCTCTAATCTGACAGTTCCAATTATAAATGTTAATTCGTGATTACGGGAAACCTACTTCTCAAGACGTCTTTAGAACACATAAATGCTAATACAACTGGATTTTCGACGTAAACTATAATTATTATCTACTGACCAGTAGGAAGGCAATGAACCAGCAGTATCCAATCATAAGAGCTGTGTCTGGCTCTTGGAAGTGACACAGCGACATGCTTGCGGACTTAAATGCTGAAAATCAGGTTTCGATACATGTGGTGGACAGAGCACAGATAGTCCACTGTGTAGCTTTGTACTTAATTATAAACAGGCGAACAATCTCTGAAATGTATAACTGAATTAGCTGTGTAGTTTATAACGTAGTGTGGCTCAAAGGCTTCTTGCTTCTGATTGCAATTGTTCCAGAATGATGTTAGCTGGGGATAACCTACAACTTACTGGCATCCCGTCTAGGAGGAATTTGTTACCTATCTTATGTGATTGTGCCACTTGAAACCGAAGTTCAAAATCGTGGGAAGGATGTAACTTATCTTTAATTTTATAACTCATTCCCTGTAACATCAGGTCTCGAATCTTAAATTTTTTCAATCTGTAAATTTTCGTTTGTTTGAAGCTAAGCACAAAGCTACACAATTGCCTATCAGTGCTCTGCTCAGTACTGGTATCGAAACCCGTTTTCTAGTGTTGTATGTCCGCAGACATGCCGCTGTGCCACTGGAGAGAAATCTGTAATCTGGCACGTTAACCACTTGGTTAGGCCAACTAATCCTAGTGACTTCAAGTTTCCTTTTTCATTTTTTTGATAAAAATAAAAATATCTCGTGAAGAAAGGTTGCAAATATTATATTCTCTATCTATAAGGGTAAACAAGATAAGCCTTGACAATGGTTCACTTCCAGACCTCATCACTGAGTCACCTTTCACATTTACACTTATTATCAGTATAAATTGTTTTTTAGTTTCATATGAATTATAATTTTAGGCTAACAGCTATTACCTGTGTTTTACCCGCTATTCAAATTGAAGTAACAAATTGTGATATTCTTTTTAGTTTAAATTACTATATAAATATTATCTAGTAAATTTAACAAACAAACAATTATACACATGTGCAGACTTTTACATAACGCTTAGTTTGGAATTTGGAATATTTTTAGGCGACAATGGAGATGATGTATGGAGTAGGGATGATTATTGGACCAACACTCGGTGGCGGGCTGTATCAGGTAAAGAAACGTTTTCTTAACTTTATTAATTACGAATTCCTACCTTAAGTCATAAGAATGTTTCAAAGTATAGGTATGCCTAGCCTACAGGCAAAATATTGAATCCATTAGACTTAAATTGTAGTTGTTGTTAAGTTGTACATTTATTTATTTGTTTCATTGTCTGATACTGAAGAAGTTACCGTATTTATTGCTTTAGGCTTAAGAATCTTTTCAAAGTATAATTATGGTTGCCAAAGCGTAACTACTAGGCCTAATTTTCTAACCTTTGGATACTGCTATCATTTATGCAATTATAATATTCCCTAGCATTGTTTTAGTAATTTGTAAGCAAATACATAATGAAATTTTACCCCTCAGTACAATATAACTGAACATATACTTAATCTAGCTGTTCCGGATAGTAAAAAATTCTTTAAGACTTACAATTTACTCTCAATGGAAACACTGTATAAAGACGTATTTCATTAATTTGTTCCAAAGCAAGAAAGAACTTTTTTGCAAAAGTTTAAAAACTCAAACTTATGTAAATAATTTTTAAAAATTACTCGCGAAAACTATTAAGAATAGTTTTATTGTGCTATAAAAATTTGATGCGATTAACAATAAGCGTAGTTTCAAGAGAATTAGCCAGGTTGTGATTAATTCTATGTTTTGTTGAATGAACGTGTTTAAAAAAATACTCTTCTATTTTTTGTCTTGTGTATATTTTTCATTTCAATTAAATTACAGTATTCATGCTTGTTCAATTATTAATTTCAGGTAACTTGTATACTTATTTCAATTAATCTACGAGGACTGTTCAAAAAATACGCGGACTGACGTCATAAAACAAAATGTACTTTATTTAGAAGTTACAGGTCTGGGACCCCTTCAAAGTACTCTCCTCCCCAACGCACACACTTATCCCAACGGTGTTTCCACTTGTTGAAACAGTCCTGGTACGCTTCTTTTATAATGTCCTCCAGCTCCTTCGTCGCATTTGCCTTAATCTCGGGAATCGTCTCAAATCTTCTTCCTTTCAAGGGTCATTCCAATGTTTATTCCAATTAATTTATATTGTTTATGCTCAATTGTTCATTTCAGTTAATTTATATTGTTCATTTAAATTAATTATGCGAGCTTCTATATCTGTTGTTGGGCTTTTTGTTTCCCCATTTTGTAACAAGTATTGTATATAACATTGTATGTTGTCGGGGAGGTTTTTAGTGATGTGTTTTTCTTCCTTTTTTTTAGCATCTTCTGTATTATAAATCTTGTTCATCCTGGACACTAGGTGGTCTAAAATTCCCTTCTTTAAATAACTGGGACAGCATAGGGGGAAGACAAGGTAGAAAGAACCACTTAAGTTAAAGTTGATATATTGTGTAGCTCGAAAGGTTTGAAGTTATATCATGTACAGGTAGAAAGAAATGAAATTTCTCTACAAAAATGTTCAAAAGATTCACTGCTTAAGAACTCCAAAGAATGTTATTTGTAACTGTGGAAAGGTAGGCCGAGTGGGTGGTTCGGCTTAGCCGTTGGAGCTTCGACTAATATTACCTTTTGTTGCGTGATTTAATTGTTTTTAGGTGAGGATGCAATGGGCGAATGGAGTACATAGGCACTAACACGAGGCTGTACAGTTAAAGCATAGAAATTTGTGACAAAGATTTTAATAACACTTTTTTTATTAACTCTTTAAGTACTTAACAGATACAATCAAGAGACATTTTCTTCAGTCGATTAATTTTGACTATTTTAATAACACTTTACTAGACATTCATTAATTCTATAATACTTAAGATGATAACTGATGCTTAGGAGTAATTGTATTAAAATACAAAGAGTTCGTGCGAGATACAGTCTGTTCTATTACGGCAATGGACATGTCGAAGTATCTTAGAGACTTGCGTAGAGTCTGAGAACAACGTTTTTCTCAGGAGAGAGCGCTCTTTTCGGCTGTTCACGAGGTTTTATTTGGATTTTCCCTTTGTATCCTTACGATATATCAAATAGTAAGCACCACTGCCGCAAGTAGTTCCGATACTTAATTGGTTAATTTTATCCTGGTCGTGTGCAACGACTAACAACAAAAACAACTTCAGCCATCCATTGGTATCAACAAGAGTCAGTGGATTGTCAGACTCTTCTCTTGTATCTCTATCAACATTCTTGTCATCGATAGTTGATCAAAGAGCCGACTGACTTCCTTTTTGGGAAGTTTTAAGCTCTGTAGTCATCAGTCATCTGCATCTTCAGCTCATACTTACGGTGTCTTCAAGTTGTCAGATAATTTCGTGGTTCACTAGCTTGCGTCACTAGCTTGCATCATCCTTTTTATTGACCTTGATAGCGTTAGCTCGCTATAGTCTAAACATACAACGGAAAGGTTCTTAACATGTTCTCTGGAGTGCTTGTCGTTATATAATCATTATTTTTTCCACATACTTTTGTACCTATGCTTCCATGTGTTACTGTAGTGTAATGCCCCTTATTACATATGATCATCTGAGGCACTTCAAATATCCAGCAGTGCTTCATATTAACGAAAATAATAAGGTATCCCAAAACTTTTGTTTTCCTAACTACTTGGACAAAAAGGAACCATTCACTTGGAAGAAAGTAACCACAAGACCAGTTATCCTTATGCATAGGGAATCAACATCCATCAGCAAGCAATGCCAATATATTCTACAAGCATTCGTCACAGATGAATTTCCCAACCCCCTCATAAACAGTGCAATTTTCATGTGACCCATGTTCGCATTCGTTCAGTTGGATCCAATCTTACTGGATGAGCTCGATAGATTGTTCATTGCAAAAGGTGCAATAATAATTGCAGTGACTAAACGAGGTATCATTCGTCCCTTTTGTCTATTGGCATTGTTTGTATTATCTATCATCCTTTGTTTTTAGCATTGTGCTCTGCACTTGCCTGAGTGCATTTTTTGCCACCTGATCTAGCTTCTGCGCATTCTTGAAATGAGTTAATGTATCTCGCATATCTGCTTTTTGTGCCTGATTTCACAGTTCCTGATTTCAATTTTGATAAACCCATTACCATTATTATGAGGAGCAGCTTCACAGAACAACTTAACTGCGTCGTTCATGGATGGATTTCTTGCCAGACATATACCACTTGTTCCAATGCTTTTTTGAAAGGACCATTTACCGTGAAGTTTATGGAAAGTATGTAGAGAGATTGAGATCATGACAACTACATTTTCTTTTGTATACGTTATTTGAAACGTGGCTTTCATTATTGTCTAAAATGAAAAGGACTTTTTGTCCCTGGCTTGGCCAAACATGCTTCATGGAGTGTTTCATCCATTCTAGAAACAGATTGTTGTTCACCCAGCCTGAAGTACTAACAATGCCTTTGGTTCCAAGTGTAACACGATGAGCACAGTATTTATCCATTTTCTCGGGGACATCGTGATCGGTGGTACAAAACTGCCTGCAGATGAACAACAGACCAAGACTGTGGCTAACTTTCCTTTCATGGCACTTAATATAACAGCTACTATCTCCCTTCCTGCCTTTGCTGAGATCTTTGGTGGATATGTATTAGAGGTTCGAATTCTAGTCTCGTTGCAGGTATATATATATATATCAACAACTTCACAGTTGCGCTTTGTCTTCGTTTCCATGGGGCCTGGTGCGCCCATGTGGTTAGGGAGCTCGACTCGTAATATGAGGGCCACGGGATCGATTTCTCGTCACACCACTCACCGCCAACGCTTGGACTACTTTTTTACAAATGAATAGTGGAACTGATCGTGACATTATAACTACCCTACAACTAACAGGGCGAGTATGTTTGGCTATACGAGGAATATCTATGCGCGAAATTCAAAGCAAACAAACAAATTGTTTCCTTGGTGATACAGGAAAACTTTTCAAATGCTGGCTTGTTAAAAACAGTCGCCCATTCCATAAAAGTTAATTCAGAACCACAAATAGAGATAGAAGGGTTATATTTCAAAAAGCCTTATTACTCAATCAAGAACTGCAAATCCTTTAAATGGGTGTTTGGTGTGGTTTCATTTTTAGGCCATCAGTCTTGCATCATCCTTTGTGAGTTAATGAAAACAGGGCTATAAAGAGTGAAAACCTTAAACTGTTCTTCGTCTAAGGTCGAAAAACACTAAAGAACATTTTTCTCACTGCCCTTTAAGATGTTTCCACAGGATGTGGTATATTAAATGTTTCAGTTGCTTCTCTGATGTCAATTTTGCCTTCTTTTACAGAAGCCACAGCAGCTATCAGTGAGTCTTCTTCCTGTCCTTCTAGCTTACTCCCATACTAGTAAACCATGCAGAAGACAAAATCTATCGTATATGGTTGGAGGAATTGGCTGGTCCCAAGCAGTTATAACAAAGACCTTTGCCCAACAATGATTAATCGAAGTTACTCCTCTCACAGGTTTTGCCAAACAGTGAATGAGGGACTTTTCTAGAGCACTTCTTGATCCATTAACCTCACCCCTTACCCAGTGGCACAATAGTGTGTCTGTGAACTTGCAACTCTAGAAACCAGGTTCGATAACCGTGATGGGCAAAACACAAATAGCTCATTGTGAAAGCTTCGTGCTTAACTGTAAACAAATAAATATTGATGCATTAATTAAAGAATGCACATATTTCAGAAACAAGCTTGCTGGACAGTTAAATCAAGATTCTAATTTGTAATTAAATTACAAACAAACTGCTTTCAAACTTATCTTTGGTTCAGATGTCAAAGAACACACAGTGAGAACCTAAAGTCTCGTGCAATAACATCATCCAGTGATGAAA
The DNA here is from genome assembly GCF_004210375.1 of Tachypleus tridentatus. Lineage (NCBI taxonomy): Eukaryota > Metazoa > Arthropoda > Merostomata > Xiphosura > Limulidae > Tachypleus > Tachypleus tridentatus. Next base: position 164,317,074 of record NC_134831.1, on the reverse strand, counting down.
TTTCACTCAACAATGACTAACACATCCCACCCTCGTGCTCAAGACAGATATTAATTTATCTGGTTCCCTATTAATGGTCACATCTTGGGAGGACAGTAGTAAGTTAATGGATTTACAACGCTAAAATCCGAGGCTCAGTTATATATGGTGGTCACAACAGATAGCCCAGTGGGGATTTACTGTAAAACAAACAAACGTGTAAAAATGAGAATTTTTTCATAAACGGGATCACCTGATATTGTTCATGTATTCTGAAATTTTTTTATCTAGTGTGTATCCAACTTATGTAAGTGTCGTTAATGTATGTGATCCGAATTCTAGTCTCAGAACGACAGAAGAAACGACGAGAAACAGTATTTGGTAATTTGTGACTATGGTTTAGTTTGTTTTGAATTTCGCGCAAAGGTACACGAGGGCTATCTGCGCTAGCTGTCCCTAATTTAGCAGCGTAAGACTAGAGAGAAGGCAGGTAGTCATCACCACCCACCGCTAACTTTTGGGCTACTCTTTTACCAATGAATAGCGGGATTGACCGTCACATTGTGACGCTCCCACGGATGAAAGGGCGAGCATATTTGGCGTGACGGGGGTTCGAACCCACGACCCTCGGATTACGAGTCGAGTGCCTTAACCACCTGGCTAGTGACTATGAAAACGTGATAAACAGTCAGTAATTATAACCATGCTACAGGGAATTTTAAACTTGAACGGTAACCGATATACATAAGGGATAATTGTCACAGATTAGGCATAGCCTAGGACTTAGCTTCTCAAGACTGTGAATCATTGATTTCATGGGTTGCGTTCTGTTACCGTATAAACACACTCTCTACTTTGAAAATATTTGGCTCTGCAAGTTTAAAGCATGTTCGGTGTCTTGAGCACGGCGGTGGGATGTGTCAGTCATTGTTGAGTGAAACTTCATCACTGGATGATGTTATTGCACGAGACTTTAGGGTCTCACTGTGTGTTCTTTGGCATCTGAACCAAAGATAAGTTTGAAAGCAGTTTGTTTGTAATTTAACTACAAATTAGAATCTTGATTTAACTGTCCAACAAGCTTGTTTCTGAAATATGTGCATTCTTAAATGACAACCAAGCATATCAACTAATTGGTTAATTTATGATGACGAGAGAGAAATCCATTTGAAGTAAGGTGCATTCTCAAAACGGCTGATGTGAGTATTAAGACTTTAATTAAAATAAAGTACAGAACAACGTTTCGACCTTCTTAGGTCAACATCAGGTTAACAAAGAGAGTTTGCGGATTTGAATACATAACTGGTTACTTATCTCCCATAGAAATGTCTTAAAACAATTTAATTACTAATAATTATGCTGTTCGCGTAACGTTGGATTTCCTGTCTCAAACAACGTTTTCTTTTCTTCTCTTCCTTTCTTCCAGCTCGGGGGTTATGCGCTCCCATTTGTAGTATTAGGTGTCGGTTTACTGTTCATATCTCTTCTAGCCTTCATCCTTGTGCCTGAAATCGGTAAGTAAAGGTCTAAGTGCACTTTGTGTGTGTGTGTATTAAGAAATCAGAATCAGAGAATGTTACTAAAAATTACTAATAATTATTTTTAGTTAAAAATAAGGTAATTTAAGAACTTGGACTACAACTTGAGCAGCATATAAAAGCACGACAGTCACAGTAAACTTAGTATACTGATATGGTTCAATGTCGTGTTAATCAGTGCCTCCACCATATTAGGTGCAGGAATACTAATTTCAAGAGATAAGTTTCATCTTACTTACCCCTAAATGGTAGTACCTTATTTCCTCTATTTTTTATTTTTATCTCTTTATGTTTATATTTTTCTTATTTTAATTTGGGAGAGCAGTCGCCTTTCCACAACTGTCTGTAGGCAGTAAAGGTTGATATGGGACGTTGTGGGCCTGAGCATTCACATCTCGCTCTCCTACTTTCTAGTCTTTCTTATGTGAGACTAGCGAATTGGAGGTTAAGACTGATAGACTATGTATCCCCACCGAAATGTGGGTCCTACGTCCGCAGTCACCTCCAGAACCTAGCATTCATTTTATAATCTCACGTTGTAGCTTGTATTCGAGGATTTTTTTTAATGCAGCGTATTCTGTTTAATTTTAATGTGTTTTTTTTTGCTTTAAAAATTATGGTTATAATATAATTAATCAGAGGTTGGGATTTGCTGTTTCTAACACAATCCTTGATTTTGTTTACTTATTTAACTTCATTTAAATGTGTGTATTTAATTTCGCTAATATATATGTATGTGTATGAGTGTGTTTTCTTATAGCAAAACCACATTGAGCTATCTACTGAGTCCACCAAGGGGAATCGAACCCCTGATTTTAGCGTTGTAAATTTTTATTTGAAGTTTCTATTCCCCTCAAAAGTTATCACACTGTCTATGGCGTCATTGTTTTTCATTTAACAAGTGTTATAATAATTTCAATTCGAAAATAAGTGGCTGATAAATCTCATCAGACTCTCAAGATCCTAATTTTTAATTGCTGCTCTGATGAAGGGTACTCAGTCACATAACCATCTCTAATTCGTAACTGCTGGTCTAAGGAAGACCAATCATGAACAACTAGAGGGACTGATTGTTATATTCATAACATACCCTCAGCTAAAGTGCAGAATGTGTTTAATAGTATACAAGGTCAAACCTTAGACATTACAGTCTGCAACCCAGATAGAACATATTCGCTCATCAAGCAAGTAGAGACCAAATGTTAGCTTTATCTTAACGAAAACTTAATATAGTTTTATAGATAAGTAAATGTATATATGTACAAATATATTAAGCTTCTTTCCTTTCTCATAAATGGTGAAAATGAAAAAAAATATTTTGTGACGTAGAGGCCTAATGCATTTTTTGATTGGCTATACCTTCTGTTCTGTTTCATCTATTCAAGGTTAAGCAGCACAGCTTGGTTCAGTGAACCAAATAAATTCCATTGGGCCTCTTTTAACGGTGAAGTGTGCATAATATCTAAGGGGTTTGAGTCCATTTTACTTCAGAATACAGTAGTTGTTGTTTGTAGTTAAGCACAAAGCTAGACAAAGGACTATCTGTGGTCTGCTCATCACAGGTATCGCAACCCGATTTCTAGCGGAATAAGTCGGCAGACATACTATTTTGCCAGTGGGGGGCACCATATAGTAACCTAAATTAAGTTAATTCTGGGAGTATTGTTATAAAATTTCGTCATAGAAAAATCTACAGTCCACAGCAGAGGGTAAGGCCAATCAAGGAATGCATCAGACCTCTACACCATAGATCAATATCACTTCTGGTGAAAAATGAAAGGAATCTGTAACATTTATAAACAACCACCAACCAGCGAGTCTGCTTTGTAATATCGAATAATGAATTCGACGAAATGTCTTAACGTTATTCATATACCTAAATTAACTTAGATATATTGAAGTAAAATGAATCACAGATAAACATGCATTCGTTTACTGAACTTAGTTTGTATGCCATTCGTCTGGCTAGTAGAACGTATACTTTAAGGCACCCACTGACGATAATATACAATATCTGTATACAGACACAGACATCATCTTTCATTGTAATATCTGTTATTATATAGATCTCTCGTTGACAGGTGATTAGTGCATAGGGCTATTTATCTGAAGGTCCAAAGTTTGGGACTTTTTATCGATAATTTCAAACATTTAAATCTGTCATTATCCTTTATATCCGAGTTTCATCTATTCTCAACAAGAGAATTTCTTGTTCCTAAAACCACTTGGGTTGGCATACGTTTAGAAAGTTAAGGTTAGTTTATTTGTATACCAGACTGTTAGGTAATTTTTCTGTTTTATTCATTTACCTATACGTCGTGGATCAGAAGATCCAAGGTTCGAGACACACTACTGTTAAACATTCTCTTTTAACATATATGAGCGTGTTATAAAACTGGTTGTCAATCCACTAGTTCTGTGTAAAGAGTGAAAATGAGGTGCAATAGTTTGGATTTCCAATTCTCTGGCCTAACCATTTGGCCCACGTGCGCATAAGGAAACTTCTCTCCAGTTTCTGCTATATTATTTTCTTATTTGTTTATCTTGGAACAGGCTATCTTGTCAGAGAAAACAGAAATGAATGCTCATATATAAATGTATGACACGTACGTGATGTATCTTTCAGAGGCTGTGATGACCCACACAACTGGATACAGGCGTCTTCTTTTACATCCCAGAATGATCATATGTCAATTGGTTGTGTTTAGTTGCTTCATGATCTTTGGATATAATGATGCAACATTGGAGCCACACCTCAGAAGAGTATGTATGATAATTAATATAATTGCTGATTTTTCGTCAAACAAATTGTGATGTGTTAAACGGTAGTCTTAGAATTGATATATGTAAGCCCATATAAAGAATGTAATCTTACAATGGGAGGATTACTTTTTTAATTCACAACGTCGTATTCCAGTATTATAAATCATTATGTAATTTGACAGAACCACCATTTAGTGCCCTCCAGTGGCTTAACGTTAAACCACAGAGCTTATTATTGCATTATTCTTCCGAGGAAAATCACCTCCCCACAACTGTCTGGAGACATACATGTGCATCATTGTGGGCTTGAGTGTCTTAATCTCATTGTATCTTTCCTCATTTTGCTCTTTTAATCCTACTCGTAATGTATAGATCCGGGTTTGAATCCCTGTCACTGAACATACTCATTCTCTGAGCCGTGGAGGCATTATAATATTATGATCGATCACAATATTCATCAGCAGTAGGGTAGCTGAAGAGTTGATATTGAATGGTGTTAATTAGTTGCCTTTTCTCTAGTCTATCACAATAAATTTGGGACGGCTAGGACAGATAGCCCACGTGTACCTGTGCGCGAAACTAAAACCAAACTCTTTTATTCTTTCCATGCGAGGCTTTGGCGAGTGGAGATTAAGACTTTGTATCCCCATCAGTATGTGGATCCCACTTCCACAGACCCCCCAACAACCACGACACATCTCTTTATTTTGTTTGTGTAATATAAACATGTTCTATGTCATCATTGGTTTGGTCTTTTTCTATGTAACACAGTCCTTCCTTTATGTGGTAAATATAAACTTAACAGTTTTAAACTTATCACAGCTAGATACGAGTTAGTTTTTATTTGGCTGCTGATCTGCTGTTATTGTCAAGGTTGTCCTGAGAAGGACTATTTCTATTTTGGTACTGATTAGGATTCCATCTTGGGTCTTCTCAGTAGAAAATCTGTTCTGTTATCCATTTACAGCAGATAACTTATAACAACTTCAATTAATTGATTATTTGAATATTTTCTGAGGTTGTGAGAATATTAAGGTTCTGGTGACGTCTTATCTTCATTGGTTGAGCATGTGATGAATTATGTAGATTTCGAAGGCTTTTTTAACTTCCTCACGTGTGGTTCATATTTTGTTGTTTTAAAGTACTATATGTTAGTTTCCTCCAGTGTGGTAGACTACTGCAAATGTATCGTTACTACAATGTTGTATGTATATTATGTTCCATAATTCTAACTTTTGTTAGTATTCCTGGTTCTTCATTAACTTGGAATCCACGAATACAAGGAATTCAATATGTGATTATCTTTTCTTTCCGTCAGATGTTTTGCAATGTTTGATTTCTACTAGCTATGATGTTAATATTAAAAAACCTATTTATATATATATATATATATATATATGTGTGTGTGTGTGTATAAGGTTTGTATGTATTTCAAAAACACTTGCGTGTTTTTGTAACATCAATTATGATCGTTGAATACCGTTATGACTTTATGTGGTTTACATATTCTCTGTACGATTTACAACGTAGAGGATTATAACTGTCTGTTGTTAGGTTTCTTCTTGGTGTCTATTGTCCTTGTTCTCTCTTTGCCAAGTTTTCCAGTTATCTGGGCGCAGAGTTAAGTCAACTGAATTGTGATTTTGCTGCTAGACTGTAGAGAAGAGCACTTAAGCTTCCTTACAGGAAACTGAGAAACGTTAACAAGAACAAGTAGGTTAAACAAATATATCAAAAATAAATTATGTAATTATTCATGAAACGTGGTTTAAGTGGTGTTAAGGCTGTGTCTGTGACAGTTTCATCAGACGAAAGAAATTTTTCCACAAAAAAGTTAATAAAGAATAACTCGTATTCAATAATTTCTTAAAATCGTCTGAATAGTCTGGCACAGATCTGACTGTTCAGATATTACAGACAACTTTGGTTTGGCTAAAAGACAAAAAGCTACTTTCTCATCGGTCATACGACTCATGTACAATACTGGCATTGGTATTTTAATATCATTATAATGGTTCGGTCTCATATATTGCTCTGTTATCTATAGCTTGTCATTTTATCAGTTATTTCTGTATTATCTGTTGTTGAAGTGCCTTTTAAAAATATAGGTGTATCGATTTCAGCTTAGATTAGGTAGATGGTACTTTAATATTTTTGTGTAGTAAATTGCAGGTGCTTCACACTGAGCTTTTGCACTAAGTACCCCGTCTTAAAAACAGAAAACTTCTACCTTGTAAGTATCCATGAGACCATGACTAAGATGATTACAGTGGTTGGTTTTCCTTCCTTCCTTCCTAACATTTCTGGTATTATAAATTTTATTTATTCTTGAAACAAACTAAGCCTTTCTTTACATTGTTGAGATAGTTTGATATATAGTTCGGGTGTTTACCTGAATCTGTGAAATATGATTTATGTGTCTTTGTTACCATTTTCAACTAGAATCTGAGGCATGGTATTCATTGCGCTTGTCTTCTGATAGAGTTGTTAGGATGTTAACTTTCTTCTATTTCATTGGAGTGGTTTGTCTGATAGGATGGTTTTACAGCAAGGTTTACGTTTCATGACCCTCTCGACTGCTGACTTTAGTTTGGTTCTGAATCTATCTTTTCCTTCTTCTGGTGGTGGTAATTGATGTCGTTTAAGGTGGGAAGTTTTTCTTAAACTTAGTGCACTTTTTCTAGAAGTTTAGATAAATAAACTCATCCTGACACAGTCTATAACATCTGTTGTGCTGTACGTTTTTTTGTTTTCATGATACAAATCGTTTGTATTGTTTTGTGATATTTGGTTTTATCTTAGAGCCTGACTTTATTAAGTTTTTTTATCTTATAGCGCCCCACAGTTGAAAGGGCGAACATGATTGGGGTCGGTATTTGAATCTTGAATTGTGAGTTGAGTGCCCTAACAACTAGGCCATAGTTGACCGAAAATTATTTGAAGTGTTAAAAGCTTAAAAACAACGAGAAGACAATTATGAACTTATCGTTTGTGGTGGATGAATAACACGTGCACAGAGTGTTTTTGCCATAATACATATAATCACCTATATGTTTCGTTAATAAACAACACGGCGGCAGGAAAAGTTATTTGTTTTCTATGGCTAATAAGAGATGGAATAGCCTGTTTTAATGCAGATACAATATCGTACACTATATGGAAATATCTGCCAGTTAATAGTAGTATAAAGAAGCACCTGTCTACATCTTCTAGAATCAAGGAGCCTTGATGGGTCGATACCCTGCTCGGCACTGTCGCCAGGCTTCACTCCTTTGGGGTTATGCGAAGGGCAACAAATGTGACTAATATGTGGACTCTATACAGACAGACCACTGGTGCAGTGGCTACTGTGACGTCAGACTGGTTAACACATGGATAAAAATAAAATATCAACTCACCAGCCACAAAATGACCCTACGTGAGGGTCTAACTGTTGACAAGTGTTCTTCATGACCGTAACTCTCGTGGATTAAGTTCACAGTACGTCATATAATTTTTAGACAGCCTTGTATATTACATTACCAACGTATAACTTCTAAATAATTTAGTGGGTTGGTTTTAATTAAACACGAAGCTACACAATATGCTGTCTGTGCTTTGCCCACCACAGGTATCGAAGCCCAGTTTCTAGCGTTGTAAGTCCACAGACGTACAGCTGTGCCACTGGGAGGCAAATAATTAAGTGACGGTCGAGCTACACGAAAGAAATTATGTTTTTCAATTCAATGAAAACGAGATTCTGTTGGGATAGATGTTTTTAACAGTTGGAGTACTCTAGTATAAATACTCGTTTTTAAGTTTTCATTTTAATTTACAAACAGATATGTTAAATTAGTATTTATAACAATTGTGGGGTCTTGTGTAAATAATAATGTTTTTATTTTTCAGTTTAATCTACAGCCAGCTGTACTTGGTTTGGTATTTGTAATAAGCGGGGGAGTCTATGCTCTTACGACACCTATCTGGGGGTACCTTTGTGACAGTGGGGTGAGTATCAATTACAATTCTGAAATAGATGACGACAGTGGTATGGTATGTATGTTAGTAAGGTAAAAACTGGCGTAATGACATACAGACAGAAAAATTAATTATATACAGTAAAACCTGTCAAAGACGGAATCACACGTGACAGAGTAAATTTTCCGGCTTAGACAGTGAACATGCATTTTTTAATTATATATCATTTTTGAGCGGAACGTTATACTTGCTTGACTCAAGTGAAGTAAGACGCTTGTGAATAAAGTTATTATACTGTTTATGCTATATTTATTAGAATAGGAACAAAAATAGAGATTCAAAATACATATAAGTACGTAAACTCTTAATCAAACTTATTTGAAGAAAGTCTCCAATTTCAAATGTTTCGTTTTTTAATGGGCTTTCTCATGCGATTAAAAGAGAACGCTAGTTCTATGGCCTTTTAATGAAGTTCATTTTTGCATACAATTTGATAGTGTGAATATAACTTTACATTTGCGATGATGTAGAATTTTCTATTTCCTTACTATCTTTTCCATTTTGTTCATCTTCTGAATCTCTCACACTGTTACCATCTCGTGATTCTATTATAGATTTTAAGTCGGCTTCATCGGTTTCTGTTAAAACATTCATGTCAACGCTCACAAAACTTTCCGCGTTCACAGAATCATTTGCATCAATCTTCTCAATCAGAGTTTGGATTTCACTAAAATCGTCATAACAAACAACTTCTCCACAATTTCCGCCATTATCAAGAATAAATCCACAGTTACTATGCATTTGATTGAATGACTTAAAAATGCAAATTCATCTAACACGTTAATTTTCATGGTCATTCAATCATCCATGTTTGCAATAATATTCTGAAGCATCAATTTTCTGTATTTCAGTTTTATACACTGTATAATTCCATTATTTAGTGGCTGTAGAACTGATGTTATACATGGAGGTAGAAAGATTAAACGAACATTTGAAAGTTGAACTTTTGGGTGACAAGTTACATTATCTAGGAAAAGTAGAATATTCCTAATTTCTTGTTCTATTTTTTTTTGTTTAATTTGTCCAAAAATTCCTCGAATGTAACACTTGTCATCCACGCTTTATTATTTGCTTTCCATTCCACAGAAGTTGATTCTTCCTTAAATTTTCACAACAACGAGAATTTTCACTTTTACCTATTACCCATGGTTTCTCTAGTTTTCCATCAGCAAATGCAACCAAAAGCACAGCCAATCATTCTTTCGAATAGCAACCTCCGGAATAATGACGGCAGAAAAAAGAACAGAATATGTTTAACCAATATTTACTCTAACAAGATGTCCGATAATTTAAACAAATTATTAATTAAACAAGAATTTATTAATATTTAAAGAAATTATTAATTAAATAAGAAATTAATATTCAATCAAAAACATTTTTTCTGCCGTATTCAGATTCTGATCCTACTTGTTGATAGATGAGGTAAGAGAAATATAGTTTTCCATCCGCGTTACGCAGGTTCTGTCATATAGAGGGCCTTTTATAAGAGAAATCTTAAGATAATGCTGCAAAATTTTGACGTTTCCGACTTGTACAAGTTTTACTGTATATATACTGCTGTAAAACACCTTTTCTATAACTCTGTTTGTCACGAAAATATATCAAACTTTAACAACTCTGCAACTGTAGCACGTGTGTATCATTTCATATACCAATCGATTCCACCCCTTGCATTTCGGCACCTCTTCCAAATGACTCCTAAACACTGTACAAAAATTACACGTGCTACTGACAGTTAGAGATAATTTTCACTATGACGTATTGAAAAGTGTGGAGGGAGGGTCATCTGGTCGCTACGCCACAACTTAGTATCAAATTTTCTAGCTTACAGTTGGTAAATCACATAAAAGTGGTTATTAAAAAAGTACTAACGCTTTCCACCAGAACACCTGAAGAAGACAGACCACTTGTCGAAAGTAGAAGGTGTTTGAATTAGTTTTATTATTAATATGACTATTGGTGTAGCTTCACGGTGAATTCATAGAAAGTAAAGGTGAACACGAGAAGTAAAAAACAAACATGCCTCGATGTGGTAATTTATACAGGTTGAATCTCGATGCGATGGAGTGAACAACACAACTCGAGTAACTGACAAGGTTCTGAGGATCTGAGTGTGTGTGTTTTTTCTTAGAGCAAAGCCACAGTAGGCTATCTGTTGAGTCTATTGACGGGAATCGAAACCCTGATTTTAGCGTTGTAAACCCGTAGACTTACCGCTGTACCAGCGGGGGACCTGGGGACCTGAAAATAAATAGTTTCACCACCCCACTGCATTTCTATCCTGCATTTTTTTTTTATTCTGATAGATGACAACGTTTCGGGGGAACCTGGAAATCAGTATTTTCATAACCCCACTGCATTTCTCTTCTGCGTTTCTTTGTTCTGATAGATGACAACATTTACATGGAATCTGAAAAGTAGTATTGCCGTCACCTCACTGCATTTTCTCTCCTACATTTCTTTGCTCTTATAGATGACAACGCTTCGGGGACCTGGAAATCAGTATTTTCATAACCCCACAGCATTTCTCCCGCACATTTCTTTCTTCGCATTTTTTGTTCAGCAGTGGTTACCGTATATACAGGTTTTTTGTACGAGAGATATCGCTTACCAATTTACCAGTTGTTTCGTTTTTTTTACCCCAAATTCGTTTTTTTACCGCATTATTTATTCTTTGATACTTATGAACAAGACAGTGAATAAAAAAATTAATGCAATTTGTTTTCTGCTTCGTTATTATGACAACGATAAGAGCTTCTACTTATCATGTGTGAAAAGAATTGACAAAGGGCCACGTGCAATTAATTAATTCTATCCATATATCCTGAACATGATTCGTTTTTCTTTTATTTATTTTTATCAAAAATCCACCTGAATTTGATTTTTGTTGTTTTTTTTACTCTTTTGTCTGTTGCAAAAGCATTTTTCAAGCGCTACCACTGAAAGTACACTGCCCATAATTTACGCCGAAAAATTAAAATTATCCCTTGAATAATCGTTTTTCTTTTCTTTAGATAAGTTCTCGTTTCCTCTGCCTTACGGGTGCCTCTATCAGTTTTCTTAGTATTTTGCTTATAGGACCGGCTCCTTTCTTCAGTTTCGAAGCGTAAGTTGAGATTTTAAAGTGAATTTAAGCAATCCGTTTGATTATGCTTTGCTTAAATTTTTCTAATTCTGGATAACGTTTTACATTTCTAAAAGTTCGTTTTGAATATTTTATGTCATTATTCTAAGGATGATTACATTAAATTATTTATTATTATTAAAATAACTATAAAGATATTTTAAGTTTACTATTAAAGGCTCTAGAGGGCGCCATAGTATTGATATATTATGTTTTGGTTTAGTAACAATTATGCGCTTATCTACACACATAGTATCTATTTGCCACTCTCTTTATGTAAAATTTTAAGAGTACATTCAAGGAAAAGTATTTTGTGTGTGTGTGTGCAATTCCTAAAATTTCACGTTGATATCAACATCGATTCATCAGTCTTCGTTTGTGCTAATTGGTCAATGTGAGGGAAAACAACAATTTATTAGGAAGAAAAATATTTCTTTTTTATGGGGAATTTCTTGATAAAAATTGGATTCCTCTGTCAGTTGACTGAAAAGAAATAATCGAAGACAGGAGCATGAACACATAAAAAGAGGAACATGTTTGAGTATATATTTGTTGTTGTTAGGCCTACCACAAAGAACAGTAGTGAGGATAGTCAGGTAAAAAAATGGCTGACAAATATTGTGTATTGTTTATCATGTTCTCAAATCTGTCTTATAATAATCTAAGACAATTTAATAAACACCTAACTTAGGCTTTGTAAAGCAATTAAGAACACATCACTGAAGTAGATAACTGGTTGGCCCGGCATGGCCAAGCGTGTTAAAGGCGTGCGACTCGAAATCTGAGAATTGCGGATTCGCATCCCCGTCGCGCCAAACATGCTCGCTCTTTCATCGGTGGGGGCGTTATAATGTGACGGTCAATCCAACTATTCGTTGGTAAAAGAGCAACCCAAGAGTTGGTGGTTGGGGGTAATGACTAGCTGGCTTAGTAGTCTTACACTACTAAATTACGGACGGCTAGCATAGATAGCCTTCGAGTAGCTTTGTGCGAAATAAAAAAAAAAAGAATTGGTTAGTATAGTAACAGCCAAATATTTTACTGATTATTCTGATACTGATGTCAGAAGAGTTAGTTCATCAATATTTGAAGTTGTTGGAATGACTTTCATGTTAGCGTATTGTATTTTAACTTGGAGAGGGGAGAAATAGTATAGTTTTTTAGTAACTTTAACACATGATGTCCATCAAGTCAGCTCATTACATCAGGCTAAAACTGCTGTCTTCATAGCGAATGCAATTCAGTTGAAAAACATTGCTATTATTTTAAGAAAAAGAGGGGAAATAAGTAAAAATAATTTTGAAAAAAAAAGAGGAGGATGCTGTAGGAATAGCAATACCAAAAAGTACAGAAACTAAGTATATATAAGAAAACTGTCAAAAAGCGCTCACTTTAGTATCGGTGTTTTCTTGCACTCAGTGACATGATGAGGAACGGTGGCATCTAGTGTAAAAGATCCCCGTTGCTACTTGCGGCCCGGCATGGCCAAGCGTGTTAGACCTCGAGTAGCTTTGCACGAAATTCAAAACAAACAAACAAACAAACCGTTGCTACTTAGAAAACTTGAACGCTCACTTGTGCTGTATGCACCATTACATCGAAATTCAAACATTTTTTACCAGCAATGCATGGCAGTCAGTCTCCTTTGTTTAAAAACACATACCATACAATTTTCCTTGTTGAAATAAAACATGAAATAATGAAATATGGTTGTCAGTGACCCACTAGTCTGTCATATTGCAAAGACTCTCTTATCCAAGAGGCCTGGGATGGCCGAGCGCGTAAGGCGTGCGACTTGTGATCGAGGGTTGCGGGTTCGCGCCCGCGTCGCGTCAAACATGCTTGCCCTCCCAGCCGTGGGGGCGTTATAATGTGACGGTCAATCCCACTATTCGTTGGTAAAAGAGTAGCCCAAGAATTGGCGGTGGGTGGTGATGACTAACTGCCTTCCCTCTAATCTTACACTGCTAAATTAAGGACGGCTAGCACAGATAACCCTTGAGTAGCTTTGTGCGAAATTCAAAAACAAACAAACAAACTCTTATCCAAGAAGTTGGTTTGACGACACATCATAATTGTTCATTATTATTTTTAGGAAAATTACCATTGAATTGTTTCAAAGGTCGTCTGCTAGTAGATGCAATATTTGACAAAAAAAGTTTGTTATTCTGTGGCTTAGTGTTTTTGTGCTTCAGGCACTTGACACGCAATATGCAGGTTGCGGGGTTGAATATTGTCACCGAACGTGCTCACCCTTTCAACCGTGGAGCGTTGTACTGTGAAGGTTAATCCCAGAATTCGTTGTTAAGACGTAGTCTAAGAGTTTGCGGTGGGTGATGTTGAGTAACTGTCTTTCCTCCAGTATATCACTTCTAAACTCGAGACGTCTAACATAGATAATCCTTGAGTAGTTTTGCTCGAAATTCAAGAAACAAAAAACAGCGTCGTTTTAATGTTGTCAAGATAATTAAAATAATGACGTGAAAAGTACGATGAACAAAGTCTGCCTTGTCCAGACCTACCTTCTCCTTTCAGCTAAGGTCACAACCCACCGGTTGTTCGGCAAATACAATGCCTCACAGAGTTACACGAAGGTTATATGTGTTAGCTGTCCCTAATTTAGCACCTCCCAGTGGCAGAGTGTTATGTCTGCGGACTTACATCGCTAAAAATCGGGTCTCAAAACCTGTGGTGGGCAGAGCAAAGATAGCCCATTATATAGCTTTGTGCTCAACTACAAGCCAATCCTGATTTATCAGTGATAGACTAGAGGGAAAGCAGCTAGTTAACACCACCCACCGTCAATTTCTGAGCTACTTTTGTACCAACGAATAATGAGATTGGACGTCACATTATAACGCCCCAAAGCTGAAAGGGCGAGCATATTCTATAATTGGGATTCATATCCACAACAAGCAGATTGCAAACCGAGTGCCCTAACCATCAGGCCATACCAGGTCCCAATATAGCAAGCTAAACTAAATTAAGCATATCCGTAAAAGAGGTAGAAGTGTAGACTAAAATGGTGTGAGCTTGTGATCGACGCGATGGGTTGCAAATGCGAGTGTTCAGGGTTCGACCCCACATCTCTCCTAACACTATTTTCGTTCTTAATAAAATAGTATGCTCACATAAACGAATATTATTTTGGGTATGTATTCTACCCGTGTTGGTAAGAAAAATGGATTTTTTTTAGGATAAATTTACAAAATGGCTATCTGCTTTGTAGGTGCAGAGTAATTAATACAAATAATTATTTGTCTTTCTAAACAATTTTGATGTGAAACTGGAAATAAAAGTCGAGAATTTGTGTTGTCAAACTAAATAAGTAAACGTGTTTTATTTTTATTACTTTCAAACATTACATAATACTGACAACTTTAAGCTGCCGGACCCATTCTAAAGGCACGCAGTTTATTTTGTCAACATAAAGTTAAACTTGGTAGAACATAAAAATAAGCTAGCTGAACTAGCTATAACAGGGGTTTCTAACTTAAGAATGCCCGAGGGCCACAACTATATTCACGAGTCTAGTGGTCGGGCGACATTATATTTTTGTCAAATTAGGGCATGTTGGTGTATTACGTAATGCAAAACAAAGAGTAAATAGATCCATGGTAAGGTTAATTTATGTTCTTTCAACATGGTAAAATTAGTTACGACTGGGGAAGGAGTTAATCTGAATGTGACTTACTTTACGTTACGTGATATTTAGACAGTCATATTTGTGAAAAAAAGATGTATTTCATTGTGAAAATAAAAGGAAAATGTAATTTAAACATGTTCAATTACGTAATAAATAAATTTAATTAAAAATGCTGCATATAAAAGAAACTAGAATAGCAAACATATATATATGATATTTAACGTAGTAAGCACATAAATTTTCAATGTGAACTTTGAGGTCACTCAGCAGCACTGACCAAAGCGGGTATGTTGACGTGGAGTTCTGTTTTTGCTAGTCTCAGGAGGTGAAGCAGAGATGAATCCATGAGGTGACTTCTGTTGTGGTTCTTAATGAATTTCATCGTGCAGAACACACTTACATATGTATGTGCTGTCAAACATTGCTGTCATTTTCTGTCCAAAAGCACACAGATTTGGAAATCGATTTTTTTAAAGTAGTTTAAAGAAATCTGGTCCTTTTTTTTTTTGCTTGGTTTGCAGAAATGGATCAGCTTGCAAGTCACACAATTCAAGTTGAACATCAACTCGTTGATTTCTATGTCAACACAAAGAGGATTATTGAACAGCTCTATCCTGCTTTTTAGCATTTCATATTTTTTGAATCTTGCATTAAACTCATCTATGAAATCTTCAATATTTATACAAAATTCTGAAACATCAAGTGGCTCGTCATCTTTGAACTGTTCTGTTAATTGCTGATAACTTGGAAAGTGGGCCAAGTCATTGTTTTCTAAACAAACTTTGAAAATTCTTAACTTATTTTAAAACCCATTTATGTTTCCCATTAAATTTGATGCCATCTGTTTCTGCCCCTGGAGCTTCAGGTTATTTTTCAATAGACCTTCAAGGGCCACATAAAACCATGCCACGGGCCGCATGCTGCTTGCATGCAGCCTGTTGGAAATCCCTGTTCTAGAATGACCTCAAATTGTAACATGAAACTACATTCATTTATCCTAAGTAGCCTTAACCTCATAACAGTATACATCTATTTATTTATTACTAAATTTTGTTGTTTTATTACCCTTTAAATCATATCTAACTATCATTTGCACTTGTAAATCACTTGGGGAATGTCCATTTTTTGTTATGCTGTCAAATTACTTGCATGTGTACCTCGTGAAATGTTATTGTCTATTTTACCTAATCTTATCTTATTTAACTTGAAGAGATCCATATTTTTACATTATAGTTACTTTTATAATAGTAAGTAAAGAATAAACATGAAAATCACAAAATGAACTATTTACCTGTATCTTTTTTTGTTGTTGCTGTCAACTCTCAATGACACTTAACCCTACTTTTTTTAAACTAATGGTAGTAATGAACTAAAGAACAGAATAGTAACATGTAAAAAGCAAACAATTTCCTCTAACTGTTTCTGACTTTTTAATTATGTGACAAGAAGCATAACAAATTCATCCAAGCTAGTGTTGTCTTTCCTGTGGCAATGAAGCTTATACTAAATGAGAAATTGTCAATTCTCTGTTCTGAGTACAAAGTAATGCAATACATCATTAGATACATGTAAATCTTGGCTTTCTATGATTATAGATAATGTAGAATTCAGTATAAGGACTCTTAAATACTGCAAAAAAGAACGTAACAGGTGGGAGAGACGAGAGGTCTGGCTTTCTATTTGTTTGCTCTGTAATCCAACAAAATTGAAAGCTGTAACAAAAATTATGGTTTGTCTGAGCAATTTTATGGTGAGAAAATTACATTAAATTTTATACTTACTGGATGGATGGTGAATAAAACAGAGAAGATGGAATGCCTCAAAAAACTAGATTTCTCACATTAGGGGAAATTCAGAATTTTAAAAATTTTGCCCTGTGAAATTAATAACTTAAAACTTGGCTACTAATCCATTTTTAATAGTATATAATATTTTATGCTATTCAAAGTGCTATAACATAAAGAAAAAGTAATTTATTAACATTTTTAATGTACCACTGAATATGAGAGGTTAAAATATTAAAGTTTGTTAAATTTGATAACAGTAAGATATAAAAATGATTCATCTTTCTTAACAGTGACCTGTGGCTAATCATAGTAGCACTGATCTTCCTGGAACTGGGATTATCCGCTAAAATGGTTTGCTCCTTTTCAGCAGCTATCCAGGATTCTGTGTAAGTTACACATGAAAAATGAAACTATCGGGATTCAGGTAGAACACGAGGCGCTATTTAACAATAGTTAGTTTATATTTTGTACTGGTTGATAGTCTGAAATGTTATATAGGATTATAAAGATTCTCTGAACCAATGTATGTGTTATTAACAAATATGTGATTTTAAGCAGAACGAAATAATATCCCCTGATTTATTGTAGATATTAACGGATGTGAACTGCATGTCGTCATTACAGTCATGTAATATTCAACGTTTCGCTTTATTTCCGATGTAGTAAACGAGGGTTTCCAAATGACCTTTCAACTTATGGAATGATTTGTGGTATTTTTGCTTCTATGGCGTCCTTAGGGTATGTAAATTTTACATTTCAGCTATTAAAGGATGTATAGAAAACAAAAATATGATTATTTAAAACATTAAATATTATTTTCTAAAGCAAATCGTAAAGTTTCAGCAATACGGTGTTTAGAAAAGTATATCTTAATTTTTAACAAAGATGTACTAAAGGTGTAACAATGTAGTGTTTAGGAGGTGAACTCGAGTTTTTTACAAAGATACCAAACATGTAATTAAATCATTATAGCTTCGCAATTATTCAGGTTTTGTAAAATTTATAATAAATTACAATATTTTATCACTAATGTTGAAATACTGATTGAAAAATTAATAGTTAATGGATTTAATAAAGAAACTTTAATTAAAATTGTTAAACTATTCTGTAACAAATATGATAATCTATTAAATAAATATAAATAAATAAAAATTAAACAAATTCTATAAAAAATTAATTATTTTTAGTTATGAAGGTCATATAACAACTTGGCACTACTTTATGTGGATGAACACCTTACCGCATCTAAAGGCTTGTTTAGAGCATGATAGCCAAAGTAGATTTAATAAATGGGTGGTTGGGAGCTGTACTTGTTTATTTAGATAATTGGATCGGACTCTTAACTGTTGGGCCTTGCATGGCCTAGCGCGTTAAGGCGTGCACTTCGTAATCTGAGGGTCGCGCCAAAACATGCTCGCCCTTGCTCGCCCTCCCAGCCGTGGGGGCGTTATAATGTTACGGTCAATCCCACTATTCGTTGGTAAAAGAGTAGCCCAAGAGTTAGCGGTGGGTGGTGATGACTAGCTGCCTTCCATCTAGTCTTACACTGCTAAATTAGGGACGGCTAGCACAGATAGCCCTCGAGTAGCTTTGTGCGAAATTCCAAAACAAACAAACAAACTCTTAACTGTTAACAAGCAGATCACTTCAGAATTAGAAATACATAACGGAGGTAGCTCTCGTATAGCTTTTTGTGAAATTTGAGAAGCAAATAACTAAGCCTAAATATGAAGGTCAATCTGGCCTTCTATTCATCACTTGTCACTGTTGCACCGATTTTAAAGAATTCCACCTCTCATCAGTAAACCTCTGCAAGTAAAGGTCGAGGAAAAAACTTCTATTCTTATAATGATAGACTTTGCATATATTATGTGTACTTTACTCACCACAATGAACACAGTAAAAGGGATGAAACAAATACTTGTACAAATTGTTACAAGTTTGAGTTTTTCTCCACTTTATGTTGTTGTTTTCGAGTAGTATGTGTCGTATGCAGCCTGAGAGATACCGAACTTTGGTTTAAAAGCTCAGTATATACTAAATGTTGTTGTAGTTATCCAGGGTGACCATGTTTTAAGAGTTCAGCAGCGTTTTGTAGTCACGGCAGAAAGTTTTAAACCACACAGTAAGTTAAGACTTACAAAATCTTTGCAAATAAAGTTTTGGGTTTATTTGCTCGTTCGTGTTTTCGTTTTTTCTTTAAGCTTTCGACTTACTCTTCATTGAACAATTTAGAATATGTGATTTAACGAAAACTACCCAGCTCTATGTTTGTATGAAAAAAATACTGATATCGTTGTCTTGTTTCGTATTATCACCACTTAATTAGTTTAAATAGAAACCATAATTTTATTCTCGAGCTTGTCTAACCCTAATAAATTGCACATGTTTCACGAATCCTTACCAGTGCCTTCGCAGGACCCTCAGTTGGTGGTTATCTTCTAGAAACTATTGGTTATCGGAACAGTACAGCTGTCCTTTTTACCATGGAAGGAGTATTAGTAAGTGATATGATTTCATTGTAATAGACATGCAGTTTTCAACAGTTCCATCTATGAGTTGAAGGTAAAAGCAGAGTTCTAAGTGCTTTATCACGGAATATCATTCTGAATTCCTTAATCAGGGGACAAAGTTAAAACTGTTATATTTAACAGAAGTGTAGGTGCCCCTCATATTTCAACCTATCGCAGTAAAAATGAGGCGAAATTAGAAAAAATTACTATAAGAAAAAGTAGAAGAATGTGTAAAATTTAATTGAGAACCCAAGAACTTTCCAAAGCCTTGAACCCTGCCCGCCAGTAACGCACCCTAGCTTCGCTCGGTCAAGTAAACCGTATTCTCTCATTTTAATTTACTTCCTTTATATGTATGTAAATGTTAAGACTATTATGAGTTGAGAATGGTGTGAGCAGTTTATGGACAACAATTTGATCAGCATAGAACCGGAACATTGTAGAAAAACTACACGGAGATAGTTTCTACCTTCTTATTCAAGTAAGTGTCTCAAGACTACAGGATGTTAAAAAGAAACAAATATAAGATAATCACAATAATTATTAAGAAACGTTAAACAGAATTGATTAAATAAGAAATGGATACATATATATATTGTGCTGGGTTTCTCTACCGGTGTTTTCTAAGATGGTTTACCAAATGGTTTGATCTTCTACGTGTTTTTTATTGTCACAAAACATGTTTTAATGTTATTCTTTCATTGTATCAGCTTTTGATGACTTGTAAGTAGCTAAGTAACTGGCTTTTAAAGTTTTCATGAAAAATCTGTAAGACGATTCCTATTTCTTGTTATTTTCAGATTGTAATGCTTCTGCTTGTTGTCTTGACATCCAAAACAAAACAAGATGGAACATCGGACTAGAAAACTAACCTGGATGTACTTATTATTGGAAACTTACCTCTAACCAGTTTAAAGAGCTGACATAAGAAATTGTCTAATCTTTGTATGTCAAACATTTTAAGGGGGAAACCCCATAAGGTTAAGAGTGTCATTTGTTTAGATTTTTACTGTGAACTGTGGAAACTCTAATTGAAGTGTTAGCCCTAGAAATATTTGTATAGATCAGTTTTTGGATTATTAAATTTTCGTGTATTATTGACCAGCCCATCATTTGTTTATATAAGAGTAGTCCAGAGGTGACGATGCGTGTTGATAACCAGCTGCCTTCCTTTTAGCCTTACACTACTAAATCAGGGACGGCTAGCGTAGATAGCCCTCGTGTAACTTTGTGAAATTAAATATCAAAACAAAAAAACACTGTTAATAAAAGCCGGAGTCAGGGCTATCTCATTACGCATAACTCACAATACATGTTTTATAACTGAATTATTTCGAAATTGAGAAATAACTCGTAGATTTAACGGAAAATGAAACTAAACATACTATTAGAAAAATACAAACAAAAATCGTATATGAATCACTTCTACTAAGTTCTACAGTACAACAGATATCAAAACAAATAATTTATAGAAGTGATTCTACATTTCGTCTCACTTGTGGACTAACTGAAAGCAGCCAGTGGCACAGTGGTATGCTTGTGAACCTGCAACACTAAAAACCGGGTTTCGATACCCGTGTTGGGCAGAGCACAGATAACCCTTTGTGTAGTCTTGTGCTTAATTACAAAAAAAAGTAATAAATATAGCTGAAAACTTATTATCTCTAATTTCTAAGATGTTCTAACTTTATGTTTTTGATAAAGATTACCTTTGAATTTACAAAACTAAGTTTCTAATAATCATAACACAAATGCGCACTTTGATCACTTCCCAGTAACTTACATTATTATTACATACGTTCCTTTGCAACTCACAGGTATCTCGACGGTAAGTTTGAGGTCTTAAAGCGGTAAAATGTGGTTTCGATACCCGTAGTTGGCATAGCAAAGATAGTCTATTATATGATTTGGTGCTTAACAACGAACAAACAATTTATTTTGAAAAAAAAGTAGCTTGACCAGTGTTTGCGTTAAGGAAGACTATTGGTCAATTTTATAAACGCAATTAAGAACTGTAAACTTTGTAAATAATACACTTGCATTTGTCAGTTCATTTCATTCAAAATCTTCTTTTAAAAGCCCTTAAGGACCCAATTGGAAGTATGAGGGTGTATAACGCTCAAAATCGGGTTTCGATACCCATGGTCGGTAGAGCAATTTTGTGTTTAATAAACAAACAAACTGTTTTTGGAAAATTAAAAACTAGCATTAATCTTACGATCTTTGTGCTGAAAATGATTCTGAAAATCCTAATTAAAAAAAAAGTAGAAAAATCTCATCAAAGATCAGTAAATCCGTAGTATTTTCAACAGATGAACTATCTTCATTAGGGACAAAGTGCTTATTCTTCATTTGCCCTAATTTTAACTGTGGTGACGTTATAAGTGACATCAGTCCAACTGATCTGTGATAAATAGTTCAAGAGATGACGATAGGTGGTGTTGAGTGCGGCCTTCCCTCTTGTCTCTTACTGATAAATTAAGGACAGTTAGCATAAGTAGTCCTCGCGTAACTTTGAGCAACACACGAAACAAATCAAACTATTTAATGAATAAATAAATTTTTCGGAATTCCTGTTTTTCTTTCAGTTTAGTTTGGAACCAAAGAATAGCTGAAATATCCAACTCAACTCTGTTTACTGTGACACACGTACAGGACTGGAATCGATTCACTGGCGTATTCTCTTGCAGGGAACACTGCTATTACTTCAGCATGAACTTTGGTGAAAATAGCTATATTTTCTGTCAGAAAAACATATAATGAATGGCCCGTGGCCTCCATACCACTACACTGTCCTATGTGTGGCTCTAGTTCATGAATAAAATAAAATGCAGTGTTTTCACATCGTCGCTATTTTTGTACTATTCTCGTTTTCGCTAGTGTTCCACAATTTATCAGTAATTTTAGTTTTGCTGTACAAATTTATATTCTATACACACTTTATGTAATTTATAGTTAGCAAGAACCTTTTTTCTTGTTTTACCTTGAGCTCGGGCTTGAGCCGGATAAGTAAGAAATATCTTTTAAAAGGTTCATCAACGTTGCTCTTACCAGTTCAACTCAATAATAACAAACACTTTACCTTTTATTGTAGTTGTGTTTTGTATTTGTCCTTTTATTTCTTTAAAATAAAGACAGCTGTGTTACTGTGTTTGTTGACAAACTGAATCAGACCAGGAGGATTTCAAAGAAACACAAGCCACACACACGTTTTGATGAAATATTTTTTTCGAACTTTCAATGAACAGCTTCAAATGACTGACTTACAAGTCCATGTGCCAGTAAATATCGCACCCATACCATTCGGAGAAAACTATAATCTCTAGGAGGGAGATTGAAGAAAAAACGAAAGGAAAAAGGAAAGACAATATGGGAGGGATATGGATCAGATAGAGAAACAGCAAAATCACAGTAAGAATATCACTTTTGTTGGTTTTTTTCACTCATTTCCTTACTCTCGGGGTCCCGGCATGGCCAGGTGATTAAGGCACTCAACTCATAATCCGAGGGTCGCGGGTTTGAATCCCCGTCACACTAAATATGCTCGCCTTTTCATCCGTGGGGGCGTTATAATGTGACGGTCAATCCCACTATTCGTTGGTAAAAGATTTGGCGGTGAGTGGTGATGACTAGTTGCCTTTCCTCTAATCTTACGCTGCTAAATTAAGGACGGCTAGCGCAGATAGCCCTTGAGTAGCTTTGTGCGAAATTCAAGAAACAAACAATAAAAATTATTTTTTTCTTAATTGCATCATTAAATGTTTATTTTCATCTAAATTGTATTCATATTTTGTGAGTAGTTTAATAACATTTAAAACATTAATGTTTGTCCTTTTTTGTGCATTTTACACTATTTTTTGCGTATTTTAGCCTGATCAGGGGTCATTTAAATAATGAATATATAGAATTTTTTTAATATTACACTAGTCATTTTCATTTCATTGATTTTTTTCCCCATTTTTGAACTAATTATTTTTTACCTTTCCCTATTTTAGGTCTTTTTCGTAATAAGTGCAAATATGCTGGGAAATAGACAGGTAAGTGATCGTCACAAAGTCAAATCCTCAGAATGTGAAAAGTCATGGACAATGACTTTTGAAACAGACATATTCACAGCTGCTGCAGTGATATGTTGAAGACCGGTAAAGTGCAAAGTTTTTTTGAAATCGTATCATAATTACAAAAGAACAATTCAAAGTTTTAATGTTCTGCTCCAACTACACCATCACACACAATGGAAATCAAAACTAAAAAACAGTCAGTAGAAGTAGAGACTGATTCAAATTCTCAAGAAAGCAGTTTGACTGACCCAACTTTAACAGAAATCGAAAGAAAAGTCAATGACTGAGAAACACTCTAGGAACAATACAATCAATTTACTCTTTTGTCGACGGAAGTTTCAAGCGTCACCAAATATTTCAGGAAATTCCAGAAGTCGCGCACAGAAAGTCATTGTACTTCAGTCTTAGAGTGAAACCCGCTGGGCCTTAAGATATGCCATAGCGGCGTCTCGAAGAAACACATTAAAACTACAAGTCTCGCCCTTTTTCAACTTGTTTCAAATTATCCAAGAACTTCGGCCACTGGTAAAGGGCTTTTAGTTTTCATCCTAACTCTCCTAGTCTTGGAAAAAACTATAAGTGAAACTTCATCTTTGTCGACTTACCTTGAATCAGAAAAGATGTATATATTTTTGACGAAAAAATCTGCTTATACGACAATCAACAACTTTAAATCACTAGAAACAAATAAAATTTTTCCGAAGCTCTGGGACGAAGCCACAAATTTGATGAAAGACATAAAAGAAATAATTAAGGAAGAACTGACCATTCCTCACGGCCGAATACCGACAGAACGTGCCTTAGAAGCTGGATTTTCATCTGCTACTACAGATTTTAATAGTTCAACCTCTTATGCAAGAGACGCCATTTTCTTTCTCACTGTTCAAGCTTTTAAAGAGTAAATCCAATCTCGTTTCGATGAAAATGGTCAAAGTATTATTTGCAGCCTCTCTTCTATCATAATGCAACCAGGAAAAGAAGATATTATAGATGATGTCTCATTACTTTGTGACGTATATGGACTAAATGAGAATCAGTTATCTTCAGAAAGAAAAATTGTGGCTGATATTCTCGATCAAGAAAAACAAAATCCCCATTTGTCTTATGGAAATAATTTGTCAAAATGGATTTATGAGAATAGCATCTCTCAACTCCTTCCAATTTATTCTCAGTTGGTGCAAATATTCAACACTGTTACAGCCACATCCTGTTCTGCTGAAAGATCATTCTCTGCTTTTCGTCGGATCGAAATTTACGTGCTGCCATTGGACAAGAAAGACTATTTCATGTTGCCATTTTGAATATAGAATAAGAAAGCCTCCCTTTCTTAAAGTTTAATATTCAGCGTCGAAGCTTTTCAATTTTAGTTCATTCAGTGTTATTACAGTTCACTATTTAGAATTAACGAATAAAAACAAACTGTAAGAGATGTTAATTTTACCCAACTTTCGAAATCTATGAAAACTTATTCGCAGTGTAAATTAGGTAGACCACATTGTGCAAGTTACAATACTTACAAATTATGAAGTTTTTAAACTGGTGTGATCAGGCCCACAGGAAAGATTTTCCAACTGGGGGTCATCCCTGAGCCCTCCGAAAACGTAACATCATATCTTTGTTATCAAGAATCAGAAAATGTAAACATAAATTTTCAGTACCCTGATTGCTCTGAAAAAGTGATAATATATATAACAACACATATTTGCTTTTAAGAATAAAAACACCGTAAACAAACTCTTCATTACAGTTAATGTTTTTACTTTTGTAACGCATATAACATAACACCAAATAAAATTCAAATAAGCAATAAATGTTCACGATGCTTTTTGCTCATCAGAAGATTTTATTCCTGTCTATCTTGACACTTTTAGAGGAAGCTCCAGAAATGTTTCGAATGTAAAATATAAAAAATACTACATCCATCGTTTGGAGCCACCGTAACTGTTTTGAATTATATTGACACTTTAAGTTAAAATTAGTTAGTATTTATTTTTATGGCCAAGCTGGCAGAGGCTGTTGTCATAGGAGATACTCGAATATAATGTAATTTATAGGGTGCCAGTAATAGTTTTATAATAATATTAATCGTGGAACATGAAAATGGTATGACTGAGTGTTAAATATCAGTCTTATAAATAATTTTTAAATAAATGTTTTGTATTTACATTTTTAAAGTTAACCAGTATCAGTGGCTCAACGGCAATTTTGAGGGTTTACAGCGATGAAAATCGGGTTTCGATACTCGAGTTGAAGTGTGCAGAACACAGATACCGGGATAATTCATTATGTAGTTTTGTACTTAATAACAAGCAATATCGTTTGTTTTTTCATAAATTTTAGACGGTATAATTTTTTAAAATCCACCTCATTGATGACGAATAATCTAGTTTATTTCTAACAGTTGATGAGTTTAAGTAGAGCTGTTGTCATTATGGATTGATTGTTTTATCCACTTGAAATTGAACAACTCAACATCTGTAGTTTAATATGCTGTTAAAAGTTTCGGTTTTTATATCAGTAATGATCATTCTGGATCTTTATAATCTGACAAATTCTCAATGGCTAAAATCTTAAGGCCAATGAACATAAGGAAAAAAATATGCATTTTGCGTTGTTAGACTCAACCACTTATTTCAGTAGAGCTTCGAAAGATAAAAATAAGAAAAGAGGAAAAGAACTCTTTTAGCATTTAATAGGGAAAATGTGAACACCATGAAATTAGCCTAAATACTAGCTGGTCAAAAGTTTAAGACCATACTGAAACGAAGCGTTAATCGGTAAACACGTATCGAAATTTAGTCATTTGTGTTCAAGCATTAGCGTTGTCAACATCTCACACTGACATCTGTGTTACGTTGGGTAAAAACATGGCAAAGGCTATAAAGTTGACAATTTGAACGTGGCAGAATTGTCGAGCTGCAAAAGCAAGGTCTCTCAACGTGCCATCGCTGGTGAGATTGGGCGTAGTAAAACTGCTGTTGCAAATTTCTTAAAAGTCCCTGAGGGATACGAGAATTTCAAATGGTCGGCTCAAGAAAATTTCGCCGGCGTTGAGCAGGAGGATTCGACGGGTTGTTTGGTTGGTGTGCCAATCGTCGAACCAGATTAAGGTCCTTACGGACGCAGAATACAGCTCAAGAACAATAAGACGCCATCTACGAGAGAAAGGCTTTAAATACCGTAAACGTATTCAAAGGCCACGCCTCCTTCCACACCATGAACAACTCGGTTAAACTTTGCTGAGAAACACCAAACAAGGGACGTAGAAAAGTGGAAGAAGGTTTTGTTCTCTAATAAGAAAAAAATTAACCTGAGGGTTCAGATGGGTTCCAACGTTACTGGCACAGTAAGGATATCCTACCGGAGATATTTTCTACACGACAGAGTGGAGAAGGTTCCATCATTAGCTGGGGTGCTTTCTCCTTCTATGGAACAATGGAGCTTCAGGTTATCCATGGGCATCAAACAGCAGCAGGCTACATTGGCATGTTGGAGAGAGCATCCTTATTCACTGAAGGCCCTCTTTTATGTGGAAATGGCTGGATCTTTCAGTCCAGGACACAGGACTTTTTCATGGCGAATGACGTGATTCTTTTGGACCATCCAGCGAGTTCGCCCGAACTGAACCCCATTAAATATGTTTGGGGGTGGCGGGCAAGGGAAGTCTATAGAAATGGACGTCAAATTCAAACAGTGCATGATCTTCGCGAAGCAATCTTCACCACTTGGAATAACATTCCAGCCAGCCTTCTGCAATCGTTTATATTGACCATGCCAAGGCGAATGTTTGCAGTTATTAGCAATGACGGCTGTGCAATTCACTACTGAGACCTCTTGTTGGGCATTCCCTACCCTGTTTGGGACTTCTTTTTGGTATGGTCTTAAACATTTGACTAGCGAGTATTTAGGCTAATTTCGTAGTGTTCACAATTTACCTATTAAATGCAAAAAAGTTTTTTATTTTTTATTCTCCCTTATTTTCATCTTTAGAAGCTCTACTGAAATAAGTGGTTGAGTCTAACAACGCAAAATACATATTTTTTCTTTATGTTAATTAACTTTAAGATTTTGGCCGGCAGTGTATGTTGGCTAAGTCCCTTTTGCATCACAATCAATATAAAAGGTAAATAAAAAGTTTAGAGCTTTATAATTATTTATCATAAATAAACTGAGAATCCACTGGATTAAAATATCAGTTTAATGTTCATGGTGAGTAAATATATTTAATAATTTAAATGCTAATTTTAATGCTAGATTTGAGTCACGGATTAAAGAAATTTTGATTCAGCAAGACTCACAGAAGAATTGTACTGGAAAAACAGTAATAATACAAGCAAGGATTACAGAGAAATTGTACTGGAGAATACGTAATCATACAAGCAGGGATTACACTGGAATTGTGTTAGAGAATCAGTAATCATACAAGCAAGGATTACAGAGGAATTGTACTAAGGAATCAGTAATCACACAAGCAAGGATTACAGAGCAATTTTGTTGAAGAATCAGTTATCATACAAGCGAAGATTAGAGAGGAATTGTACTAGGATATCAGTAATCATACAAGCAAGTATTGCAGAGGAATTGTACTGAAGAATCAGTAATCAAAGAAGCAACGATTACAGAGGAATCGTGTTCTGAGAATCAGTAATACTACAAGCAAGGATTACAGAGGAATTGTGTTGGAGAATCAGTAATCATACAAGCAAGTATTACAAAGGAACTGTGCTGGAGAATCAGTAATCATACAAGCAAGGATTACAGAGGAATTGTATTAGAGAATCATTAATCATACTAGCAAGGACTATAGAGTCATTGTGTTGGAGAATGAGTAATACTACATGCAAGGATTACAGAAGCTATGCGTTGGAGAATCAGTAATTACACAAGCAAGGATTACAGAGGAATTGTTTTGGAGAATCAGTAATAGTACAAGCAAGGATTACTGAGCGATTGTTTTGGAGAATCAGTAATAATACAAGCAACTATACATAGGAATTTTGTTGGAGAATGAGTAATAGTACAAGCAACTATACATAGGAATTTTGTTGGAGAATGAGTAATAATACAAGCAAGGATTACAGAGGAATGGTGTTGGAGAACCAGTAATAGTACAAGCAAGGATTACAGAGGAATCGTGTTGGAGAATCAGTAATCATTGAAGCAAGGATTACAGAGGAATTGCCCTGGAGAATAAGTAATCATAGAAGCAAGGATTACAGAGGAATTGTGTTGATGAATCAGTAATCATAGAATCAAAAATTACAGAGGAACCGTTCTGGAGAATCAGTAATAATACAAGCTAGAGTTACCGAGGAACTTTGCTGGACAATCAGTTATCATACAAGCAAGGATTACAGAGGAATTGTGTTGGAGAATCAGTAATCACACAAGCAAGGATTACAGTGGAATTGTGTTGGAGAATCAGTAATCATACAAGCAAGGATTACAGAGTAATTGTACTTGAGAATAAGTAATCATGCAAGCAAGGATTACAGAGGAATTGTACTGGAGGATCAATATTCTTACAAGCAAGGATTACAGAGAAATTGTGTTGGAGAATCAGTGATAATACAAGCAAGGATTACAGAGGAATTTTGTTGGTGAATTAGTAATCATATAAGCTGGTGCTGAAGCATCGTGGAACCCTTACAAATCAAGAGTTGACGGTGCTAATTTGTACAGTTTTGATAACATATCAGCCGAAATGTCAACGACTCACAACCAAGACGGAAACTCAAAATGCCTCTACTAGCAGTAATTGTATCAATGTCTGTTTGTGTGAGAAAAATATTACAATAAGACTAAAATTTTGTAAGGCAGTATCTGATTAAAATATCTCTAATTTTATTGATTTAAATATTTTGCTCCATGTTTTGACCAGATATTTACTAAGACAAATAAGTATCATTGAAAATATGTTTTTACTCCTTTTATTTTAATTTTTGGCAGTCTCATTTAATGTTAATGAAATACAAGTTTGCACTCTTTGTTAGACGTTTCCGTAGTTTATTATCTTATTTAATACACTGAATATAATTAAAACAATAATTAGCCAGGATTTTGAAAACATTTGGTATATATATGTGTGTACACTTTGGTTATTGAAACTAATACAAATTAACAGTTTAGAAACTACATACATTAACAAATATTACTACGTAATGTATATATTAATATTTATATAACACAATGCAATAATAAAAACGTGTGTAATATTTGTTCATGTTTGTGGCTCTTATATTAAACAAGTTTGGCCACACCTGGTACAGATGAACTAGTTAATTTTGCTAATTACCTTAATAGCATTGATAATTCTTTTAGATTTAACTATAAAATTGAGATAAATAGTTGTTTACCTGTTTTGAATGTTTTAATGACTGAAAATAATAATAAATTAGAATTACCATTTATCACAGATCTTTTACTATAATTATTCCGCCACATAAAAATCTTGTCACACTAAGTGTAAAATAAAATTCTTTTTACTCTTATGTGGATAGGATACTAAAGTTATGTTGTAAACATATGATATTAACAATGAGTTATTAATAAATAAGCACATAGCTATACAAAGTTGTGTTAATCCTATTGTTAAGGTGTGTTAAGAAACAGGGACAAAAGTATTAAGTTTAAATCATCATGTTTGGTATTATCATTTATACCAGGCTTATTAGTCAAATTCTTAATACAGTTAAAAATAATATTGATTTAATGAAAAATTTTGCTATATATAAAATATCATGAGAATGTAAAATAGTTTACATAGGACAAACTAGAAGATATTAAAGTTTCTTCATTAATGAAAAGAAATGTTAAAAACAATAATATTAGTATTTCATCTTTTGCAAAACACATCAGTGAAACTAAACAGTTTAATAAGGAAAAATTGTTATTTTATCATAGTCTTGAAATTTAATTCGTGTAATTATACGTGAATCTATTGAGATAATTAAATATAAAAAGTAAATTTATATTATTAAATAAGGATGATGAACCCGATGGAAATGAGGTAAAATCCCTATAATATGTGCGCTTTCGAAAGGCAGACCTTTCTTCTTCAAGACCCGATGGAAATGTTGTCAGTAGATGGCATGAAATTATTTACTATGCAAATTAATCTTCTAATAATTGTATAAATAAGATTATATTTTGCAAAATATTACATTCTTGAAGATGACGTATTGATATGCATTGAAACGTGTAGAGATTATGAGACTGTTTTCCAGTGTCATTATTGATTTTAAAATTGTATTGTAAGTTATTGGTATTTTATTGTACCTTTGAAATTGGAAACTGTCTTATTTTTAGAACTATGTATTAAATAATAGTTATTTTAAAATAATCGTGAGTTTTTAAACATCGAACATTACACAAGTGACAAAGAATTTTTAAAACATTATCTTTATTGAACTGTTATCCATCTGATACATCATCTGATTACCTATACAATGTATAAACCATTATGCTCAAGCTTTGGTAATAACAACTGGCACTGCTTGAATTCGGATGTTCGTTATCTTGTTGATTCTTTGAGTAATGACTTCCTGTCATATACGACTTTTTTATGACAGATAGGTCTGTCATATCTAAGAGAAACTACTGTAATACAAATCTGTTAAGTAGTGTTAAAGAATGATAGTAGTTTTATGTTAGCAAAAACCATTAAAAAAATTAAAAACCTTTTGTGTGTGCAAATTAATAAAACAAGTGTTATTTCTGCGTTTAGATTTATTTCTTTAAAAACTAATCAAAACAGTTCTATTACTGTATCTGTGAAGTGACTAAAAACTAATACATTATAAGGAAATTAGGTTTGTAAAACATAATGCCCGCATCTTAACTCTTTAACCCTGAGCGGATGCTACCATCATCTGACACAAAATCCCAATTTATCCCTTCGATGATGACAGCGTCCGCTAATATTCATGTCTCTTTGGCTGAAAAATAATCTAAACCATGGTATTACCCAAAACATTGATAAAAATGTGAAGTTTTATCTAGTATGATGATAATTATCAGGAAATCGTGTAAATAATTCCTGCAAAACACGCAAACAATTACAAGTTTAGACTTGAAGGTATGGGGAAAATAAAATAAAACAGTTAAAAGGTTAGACTTGAAGCTATGGATAAACCAAAACAGTTAGAAATTTAGACTTAAAGCTATGGAGAAGGTAAATTTGCATGTTCTCACGACTTTTGCAACGTCTTAAAATCCAAAATTTTCTCCCCCGCTAGTACAGCGGTATGTCTTTGGCTAAAATCAGGTGTTCGATTCCCCTCGGTGGGCTCAGCAGATAGCCCGATGTGGCTTTGCTATAAGAAAACACAATCCAAAATTTCGACAAGGCTACTTACTTCTGCTCGCATACGTACATAGCTGTTCTCGGTCAGTGATGCCCTCTACTTGCAAAATTTGTTTCTCGATCTATAAGCATTTCATTCCTACGTATCCCTCAGTTCACACGGTTTAACTTATTCATACATGCAAATTATCATGTGACAAACGTCTACAAACGGGCACGCCCCCTACGCACATACGTGACTCATATGATTTTCTCTATACTATTCCATGTATCTATCAATTCTTGTCTGACAGTACTCGTGTTGAGACATTTTATTAGTGATCTTCAAAACCGCATTTGAATTTTGGTAGTATTTATTTTCTGCTTTAGTACCTATGCTTCTTCATATCATAATTTAATCAGGGTATTATTTCGTTTTTGAATCCATTTTCTGAATTTTTCATTCTTTACTGACACACCTGTGTTTAGTTTACATTAGAAATTCTGAAGTACATGTTACCAAATTGGAGGCTGCATCTTCTACCAGCAGGTAAGGATAACTCATCTTTGTAATTATAGGAATTATTCATGTCGTGCCTGAGTTGCTTGTTGGTGCTACCTTATTTTACCATGGAGTCATTTCTCACTCTCAGATAGGTTTGTACACTGGATTTATGGGTGATCAAGGTCAACGTCTTGAATGCTTATCTCTATATTTCAATTTTGAGGCAGTCAAGTCACTACTTTTGGTTTGTTCATCACAGGGCAGTTTATCTTATTGGTACTCTTCCTGTTGGGCTTGTAACAGCACCGTATATCTTTTATCAGGTAGCCAAGGCTTTTGCCAGACTAATACACACTCAAGGGTTGCTCTTCCACCATTATATAAAAGGCTGGCTTCTGTTGGCTCATTTTGAACTAGAATCTGTCTAACTCACTTGTATGCTTCTTTCAGAGGCAGCTTATGTCTGTTAGTTGATCATGTTGGAGAAATCTTTCAATGCTCTTATCCAATGTCTTACCCATTTGGGGTTTTGTTCAACACTTATCTCATTCGGATTTCACCTTTTCCTCTTTGATTTCATTTCATGGAATTAGCACCCATAAATGCCCTTACTGGTTCCTTTCTTACTGCTTATGAAGTCCTATCTCTTTTTGGGAGGTAGTCTTCTATGATGGCACTTATCCCTCAAGGTCATGCTCATATAAGATCACTTCACTGGACTCTTCATGATAATTGGAGCCTTGCATATGGTCTCTAGGAAGTTCCTATTTTTCTTCCTCCTCCTCTTGTAGACAATCTACATTGGTGTTTGAACAAAGCTCACACTTCGATAACAGTTCTGTTTCCTCCCTCCCCTCATCCAGGTTTACTTATTTTCATGGAGACTTCACTTCACAGCTTGTAGAGGGCAAGCAACAAGTTGCTTTGGTTCAGTTTGCTTTTTGTCAGAATGTTCTTACCATATCAATATTCTGGAACTACTTGCTGCCCATCACGCTTTAGATTATTTGCTTCCTCTTGTCTGATTATGATCCATATAGAAAATTCTACGATAGTCTCATATATATTAGTCATCAGGCTGGCACCCATTCTCGTTTCCTTTATTCTCTAACACTGGATTTTCTTTATTGGATCCCCATGTACCATATTTATTTACTTATGTGTCATGTTCTGGATGATCTCAACCTGTTCATGGTTCATTTATCCTACCTGGACAAAATCTATCTAACAGAGTGGCCTTTAAATTCTAAGGTTTTCTAGTGGTTGTGCACTCAGGTGGGAACCCTGCACCTGGATGCATTTACCACTATCCGTAATACCATGTTTCATCAGTCCTGTTGCATCATCCACTAGTTCTGGCTGTTAATGTATTCAGGCAGGATTGAACAGACAAATTCCATTAGATGTATCATTCTTCCCAGGCTGACTTCTATCATCTACTTCGTGCTTCCTATTAGCTCACCTAATCATGGTTTCTGTTGCACCATTGCCTCTTCCCAGATATTTCATTTTGCCATTTTGCTTTTGATCTTTATGCTTGTTTTTTACTTGGTCTTAGCAAGGAAATTTGGTTTATCTTAGCAAGTAGTTCCATCGCTGGCACTCTCAGTTTGACCTTCTTTCATGGAGGTTTATTAACATAAGTGGAGTATCATCTGCCTTTGGATTTTGGATCAAATATTTTCCCCTGCTCATCCCACTGTTCCTATTATTACGAATTTCCTCACTTGATTATTTGATCGGGTGTTTTCAGTCTCTTTGATCACGGATTATGGGCTGGTCTTATCCCACACTTTTGATTTTTCATGGAACCATAAAGTTTTTATCTTGTATACTTTGTCATTTATGTTACGTTCCTTCTGAAGTAGTTGCCCTTCGCCAGATGCAGCCCTTCCAGAATAGAATATCACTGTGATTCTTCACTGCCTTACTTTTCCACCGTTTGAGCTTTTGTCTTCTTATTCCATGTTTTATTTATCCCTTAAAGTGTATTGTGGATGTTGTCAGTTTATTTGTCGTCAATGTTTTACACACTCTGTATCATTCCTCTAATTTAATTCTTTGCCTGAATTGATCTTTTCTTCACGAAACTTTGGCAGTGTGGGACTGTAATTCCCCCTTCTGGCCAATTTCCCTCCCTTCTATTTTCCACCTCATTTCTCTGTCTGATCAAGATAGGCTGCTATGCCCCATTCATGCTTTTTATTGTTATACTGTCTGCATACCTTTCTATCATAACTGTTTCCACTTATTCACATCTTGGGAATTATCCTCTGTTCATGATCTATCTCCTCCTACCATTACCACTTGGGTTCAGCTTTTAATTTGATTGGCATATTCTTCCTTCTCTCTTTCTTCCGTTTGCTATTTCTGGTGTCTTCCCACCAGGTTAAGTACCTCATCAACATCGTTTTTTGGAAGGAATTATTCAAGCAGGCATGTGAATCACTCTGCATACTTTCATCTCTCACTCTCTGTATCGTGTTGCTGTTTCTTTCTGAAGCCATTCTTCAACTTTGGAGCAACTATAACTAGCTAAGGTTTCTCTTACCATCGTATATCTTTTTCAGGGGCCTGTCCCATGTTTTGATTTGGGTCCCACTCTATAGCGAGTGGTGCCTGGCCAGGTATACTTACATTTGTATTTAAATCTGAGCTGCAAGGCCATGTCGATCTTTTTTTTTCATACTAACATGGCCACTAACTGCAAACTGTTATGTAATTTTCTATATACTAAAGATCAGGTGTTCTGCAAGATCACTTGTAGGTTATTCCTTGTTATATATTCATATCATAAATATACCTTTTCCAGACCTTACTCACCCATGAATTTTACGGGTAAAGCAAAGGGGAATAGCTACCATTCTTTAGATTGAATAAATAGGGGTTGGTCTATTTTCAGTAAAGGGTTTCATGGGTATCCATTGCACTGACTTCTGTGTGTATGTTCCTCTGAACTTTCCAAAAACAAACTTACCGTTTTCTACTTCCGAGCTACTGGGATCATTGATCATGGAGGTATCATCCTGAACGAGAGATATACAATGCAAACAATAATGTTTACATTCACTTGAGAGTATAGCAATGGTATTATGCTGCTGTAGAAATGATTGGGATCTCCCATCCTATTTTCACATGGAAATCGGTTCCCGGTAGTTGGGTTTTGTAAATAGAGTTGAACCAATCACCTTATTGCCCATACTCATGTTGTGTCAATTGGGATCACTCGTCCTATTCCCACATGAATGTTAGTTCCCAAGAGTTGAGTTTTGAATTTAGAGCTGAATCTATTAAATCATGTCTTCATACACGTAGTGTGATTGGGATTCCTCATCCTACCCTTGCATGGATGTCAATTCTTGGTGGTTGAGTTTTGAACTTAGAGTAGAGCAAATCACAATGTCACACATTTTGTGCAATAGGGATACCTCGTTCTACCCTTGTATGGATGTCGGTTCCTGGCAATTGAGTTTTGGATTTAATGCTGAACCAATCAACAGGATGTATGCATACATGTAATGTTCTGGCATATGTGCAGTTCAACTCTTCGATCAGGATCTCTCATCCTACTCTTGCATAGATGTCATATCCTTGTAATTGAGTTTTGGATTTGACATAACATTTGGAAACAACATAGGACGTTTTGGTGCATCTCAGCTATATCTAAACCAAATTAGCTTAAAAACAACTTAAAGCCAACCCTTATCATTCATGTACTTATCAAGTTTATTCTTAACTCATTTAATTGTACTGCCTCTACAACATCTGAAAGCAACCCATTCCTGAAGGTCAATCACTCTTAGTTGAATATGATTCCTACCCTGCCAAAATTTATACTTATGCTCTTACTATTCTCACTTTTAAATATAAAAAAGATGATGTATTAACACTATCAGTTCCCTTTACAATCTTAAACACCTCAATCAGATCTCCTTATCTCTTCTTTCTTTTTCAGAAATAATTTGAGAGATTTCAGTCCATTCTCATACGACAATTCCTCTGTCCAAGGTGCCATTTTAGTAATCCTTCTGTGAACCCTTTCCAACAACTTAGTGTCTTTCCTAAGGCAATGAGCCTAAGACTGAACACTATATTCCAAATATGGCCTAAATTGTAACCCGTACAATGAAATTATAACCTCTTTAGACTCACATTCAATATTTCTGTAGATACAACCTAAAATCCTATTTGCCCTGCCACTAACAACAGCACACTGCTTGGATGGCTTTAGAGACTGATTGACTATCACACCAAGATCCCTTTCTTTTATAGCATTGTTAAGGTTATTCCTATCCAAATTATGACTACCCACATGCATTATCTTGCCTTTATTATAATTAAAACTCATCTGCCATTTATTTGCCCAATTCATAAGTTGGTCTAAATTTTTGTAAATCAACAACATCCTCTTTACAGCTAATAACACCCAAGATTTTAACAACAATGACAAATTTAAGTAATTTATTTAATATTCCTTCATCTCATTCCTTCATATATGTCATTGATGGAAGTCAAAACAAGCATAGGTCCTAAGAATGAGCCCTGAGTTAAATGATTCTGAACTGAACCAATCAACATATGTCTTCACTCGTCTTCATTGTGTTCAAGTTTCCTCACTCAGCTAGCCTCAGGTGCACATCGCTGTGTTGTGATCATTTTTTTACTTCTTCCCTTTGCATTATCCATCTATATCTTTATGCCGAGAATGCTACTGCATTCGAGGTGGTTCCAGTCTGTTTGATTTGAGAGGAATGTATCTGTATTTGGTTTCTGAACTCATGTATCCTGTCCACCGATTGGTGGTGATAATTCTCCTTTTACATGGCTTAACTTGAGGTAAAGATGGTACAATCCTAACCCCTTTTGGATATTAGTCTCTGGCAGTTGAGTTCGGATTAAAATTGACGTATTGACAGTATGATCATTGTCCTACCCTGTGTGGATGTTGGTTTCCAGCAGTCGAATTTTGGACACAGTTGACTTGCTAGTATGGTTCGTTATGTCATAGCCACTCTACATTTTGGTGTATATTCCT
The DNA here is from genome assembly GCF_004210375.1 of Tachypleus tridentatus. NCBI lineage: Eukaryota > Metazoa > Arthropoda > Merostomata > Xiphosura > Limulidae > Tachypleus > Tachypleus tridentatus. The sequence continues at coordinate 164,279,822 of NC_134831.1, read as the reverse complement.
TCTTTTACCCACAGTAGTACGTGCTGCTCAGATTTGTCCGCCTTACTCAGTCTCATGTATTCTATGGCTGGATGAAGAATATACCTGATACAGAGAAATGGTAATTTCTTCCACTTATCATCCTCTCTTTAAGGATTCCCGGTATTTCATTTGGATGCTTTCAAAATATGTTTGCCTTTTCATCCTTGCAACAGTCCCTCCTATTCAATGTAGAATTCTAGCTACGTATATGGGTGAAAGTAAGATACCTATTGGAAAGTTGTAATTTTCCTATGCTGAAAATATATTTCTGATAGGCAACTGGTTCCATTCACACTTTCCAGTCTTCTTCCTCACTGTCTAAACTCGAAATTATTGTTAGGTAGAATAGCACAGAGGGAATTTTTTGTTTTGAATTAAGCACAAATCTACACTATGGGCTATCTGTGCTCTACCCACCACAGGTATCGAAACCCGGTTTTTAGTGTGTAAGTCAGTAAACATACCACTGTGCCACTGTGGGACAAGAGGGAATTAGGTAAGTGGCATGTGTGAGAGGCACGTCTATTAATTGAGGTTTGTCGCATAATAATTTGCATACGTGAATCACTTAAACCATGTGAACAAAGCAGTATGTTGGAGTGAAATGCTTGTGGAGTGCGAAAAAAATTTAAAATAGAAGGCAGTACTGAACAACTATTTTATGTGAGCAGAAATAAGTACCTGATGGAAATATATTGACACTGTAGGAAAGCTGAAGTATTTTTTTTTAAGTTTGTTATCAGTAGCTACAAACTACAGCATCTTTAATTTTGCAGGGGCATTTAAGTGAAGAAGGCTGAGTTATGAAAGCCCGTAGATATTGGTAGTGATTCTGAAATACCATGTAATTATCCTACGAAATTAATCTACCTAATTACGTTTATTCCAAATAATTCTGGTCTTCAGCTGATTCAGAATACTAAAACATTTTGGAAGCTACTAGTTCACGACTTTGAATTAGTGAAGGTGTATTATTCTAGTGTTCTTGGTCATTTTTAACTCGGTGAAAATAAGTCAGTAACTTTTTATGACCACTATTGCTTAAGATGCTGGTTTGTTTAATAGAATGTATTTTCACTTCATAATAATATTTGTTTCTCTAATATCTTTTGTGATAATTCTTGAATTTGTAGACTGTCCATTAACAGGTGCAACTCAGTTTTGTAAGTAAACTTATTACAGCACATCAAGAGCTCACAAATAGTTTTCAAACTTACAGTTCTATCACCAGCAAACCAGTAATGAAAGCATTACTGACACAAAATAATAATTAACTAGCACTCGACTCGTAATATGAGGGTCGCGGGTTCGAATCCCCGCCACACCCAAAATGCTCACCCTTTCAGCCGTGGGTACGTTATAATGTTACGGTCAATCCCACTATTTGTTGGTAAAAAGGTAGCCCAAGAGTTGGCCTGTGATTGGTGATGACTAGCTGCCTTCCTTCTAGTCTTACACTGCTAAATTAGGGACAGCTAGCGCAGATAGCCCTCGTGTAGTTTTACACGAAATTAAAAACAAACAAATCTATGTGCATAATTAAGTATTAGAGGTTTGCAAAAGTGAGAGTGATAGCGTTAGAAACAGTACATGGTATGTTTAGCATGTTGTTTTTGTGTTGCATTTAATGTTTTTACATTTTCGTGTACAGTTCTTTTATTTTTTTATTTTATATCTTCATAAACATTACTTTTTAGTTCAACAACAGTTAAATTGTTGGTACTACTTTAACCCTCATACACACGGTGGGGGTCAAAAATGGGCCCACTTGTGTTTAAGTTGTTATAGAAATATCAAAGGTGTGACTTTCGGGCCTAAAAATGTACCTAATTTAATCTATACTAATAACATACTATACTAATACGTTTAACATGTATTTTATGCAAATGGGGTATTACACCCCTTGTCTAATGTCGAAATTGACGTTTTCCACATTGGGGGTCATTTTTGACCCCGTTTAAAAAACTCAATTACATGTGTGGTAAACAATCAAATAATATATTGATATGAAATTTTGTGTTCTAGAACATTCTAGAACACTCTATAAATGTTCTCGAGTATTCTAGAATATTCTTATCTACGTTGCATAGAGAGCCCTCAATCGATGATGAATCAGGAAAACCTGAAATAATATCATACTATAACTCCACCAAAGGAGGAGTCGATACACTAGACCAAATAGTTAGATTCTTTTCCACAAAAAGAAAGACCAGAAGGTGGCCAATGGCACTATTTTATAACATTCTTGATGCTGCCGCATACAATGCTTACCTTCTCTATCGCCAGCGCCATCCAGAATTCGCATCAAAGTACCAAAAAAGAGCAAGACGTGAATTTCTGAAGTTGCTTACTGATGAATTACTGCCTGAAGAAGATACAAATGAAGTGATCCCTCCAAAAAGACAAAAAGTTGCTGAAGAGAACGTTAGGAAATGGTGTCAAATATGCGCACGTGATTCAAGGAAAAAAACTTCTTCAAAGTGTATCAAATGTAGTAAAATGGCTTGCAATGACCATGAAGTTACCCAGAGTATATGCATAAATTGTATAGAATAAATATTTTGTCCAAATTTATACTTTGCTTATATGAAAATAATTTTTTTTTAAATTTTTGGTGGGGGTCAAAAATGACCCCCAGTGTGGGCAACGTAATTTTTTTGAGTGTGTGTACTAGGGTTAACACAGTTTAATCACCACAATAATTTATAACAGATGTCATTCCTCTAAAGTAGGGGATACCAAACTACGGCCCTCGAGGTCATTTTGTCCGGCCCGCCAGCAGCTAGCCGCTTGGAAATAGAAAGTTACATTTCATCAAATGTCCGACTGTCATAACAAAATAAATCACACCGATGGTCGCTTTAAGCTGGCAAACACAAAACGTTATGATAAAAAGAAACAAGGCTGTCACGCGCATTTTTAACCAATAGGAAAATTCTTCTTTCGTCCTTGCTGCCCGTTTATTCATATCGAGGCACGTATCTATGAAAGCATTAGAATTTCGAAAACAAGTACAGACTTAACCCTCGTCCTATCGATTCGTCTTGTAAATTCAGCGGCCTAGGGTTACCGCTTCAGCAAGCTCATTTCTCTTAGTAGTCGGGTTATGCGTTTTTCGTAACGCGTTCTTAGGTAAGTGTCGTGGCAAACGTACGATTCAATACATTTTGTTTGTTCGTTCTTGGACCAGTGCAATACTTTTCTCACAGCGTTTTGATTTTTTTTCACCCATCATTATGGCTGCTTTTAAAAGAAGAAAAGTTGACTCTGAGTGTCGTGCTTTCAACGAAGAATGGGGAGAAAAGTATTTCTTTGTGGAAACAAAAACCAGAAAGCTACTTGTGTGATATGCACCGAAAGTGTTGCCGTTTTGAAAGAGTACAATCTTCGGCGTCACTATGAAACAAATCATCTATCGACATATTTGAAATTTTCAGGAAAGTTCCGTTCTGAGAAATTTTAATCCATGAAACGTGTTTTTTAATCTCAAAAGAATCTCTCAACGAGAAAGTTTGCTGAAAATGAATTTGTCACTCGTACAAGTTACAAAATGGTGCATAGGATGGCAGAGCGAGGAAAACCTTTAACCGACGGCAACTTCATTAAAGAGTGTATGATGGAAGCAGCAAAATTGAGTTGTGTCCTGAAAAAGCCAATTTCTTTGAAAGTATCAGCCTTTCAGCAACTTCAGTTGTACGAAGAGCATTACAGATACGCCAAAAAGCAAGAAATTTCCTATAGTATTCTCTGGCACTAGATGAGTCTACTGATCTCTCGAGTACGTCACAACTTCTCGTGTTCATTCGTGGAGTTAATTTGGACTTTCAGGTCACGGAAGAGTTGGCATCAGTTTGTAGCATGCACGGAAGAACAACTGGAGAAGACATTTTCATGGAAGTGCATAAAACTTTGCAAGACTATATAACCTTCAGTGGAATCAGCTTAGAGGTGTACCAGTTGATGGAGGAAAAATCATGGCTGGAGTAAAGAAGGGTCTGGTGGGGCTGACCAGGAAACTGTTGGAAGATCTTCAACTCCCAAGCGCTCTGTTCATACACTGCATCATACATCAGCAAGCACTCTGTGGAAAAGACTTAGATATTTTTTGCGTACTGAAACCAGTCATTTCTGCAGTGAACTTCATTCAGGGTCATGCACTTAATCATCGCCAGTTCAAGGCGTTTCTTGAAGAAATTGATTCGGATTTCTGTGACTTGCCTTATCACACGGCAGTGAGATGGCTCAGCTGCGGTAAAGTCTTGTCTCGTTTTTATAAGCTGAGGAGAGAAATAGATAAATTTCTTATCGAGAAATATAGAGCCGATCCACTTCTGTCGGATCCAACCTGGTTGTAAAAGTTGACATTTTGGTTGACATCACATCCCACATGAATGAATTGAACTTGAAACTTCAGGGGAAGAATAACCTTGCTTGTGATCTCCATAGAATCATTAAAGGATTTCGGAGAAAGCTGTCATTGTTTGAAGAACATTTGGAAGGAGGAAACCTCTCTCATTTTCAGTGTTTCAATAAGTTTCATGCTGGAATCACAGAAGATGTCAACCTGGAGTTTCAGAAAAAGATTACTGGTGATTTAAATAAGCATTTTAGAGAGATTTTCGGATCTCGACAGAATCGAAAGTGACATTCTCCTTTTTCAGAATCCTTTTGATTATGTCATTGATGACGTGCCAGTGGAACTTCAGCTGGAGGTCATCGATTTGCAAGGAAATGACTCGTTGAAAACAAAACACAGAGAGGGGCAACTTATTGAATTTTACAGCTGCATACCTGAAGATGATTTTCCAAAGCTGAAGCAGTTTGCATCTGGTATGACATCAGTGTTCGGAACAACTTGTGTCTGTGAACAAGCATTTTCAAAAATGAAGTATGTGAAGTCGGTACATCGATCAAGGTTGACTGATGAACATTTGCAAACAATTCTAATGATTTGATGCAGCAATTCAAAACCGAACATTGAAGATATTGTGAAAGCCAAATGCCAATTTCACAAATCTCACTAACTTTTTGCGGCTTAGTGAAATTCACATATGTACTCACTATGTGCGATGTGACAATTGTTTTTGCTAATGTCACCTTCTTTGATAACCTTTTGGTAAATAAAAATGTTGGTTGTATTTCTGTTTGTTTTTCATTATATGTGTGTATTGCATGCTACTCCCACATGGCTAATGTGGCATCCTAAACTTAGTGTTAAGTCTTTTTACAGAGAGCTTTCGTTCTAACTTATGAGTATTGAACATAATGATCATGCGGCTCTCGCTTCTCATTCCCCAAGTAATCTGGCCCCCTGTGAAAAATGTTTGGTTACCCCTGCTCTAAAGATACACTGAAGAGTGACTTAGGTTTTTAGTGGTTAAAAGACAAGTAGATAAGAATTAGAGAAAATTTGGGCATGTTACACTGACATTTCTTTTTTATTATTATACATTTGTTATAGTGATTTTTTGCATTTTATACTTAATACATGTAGGTAGATTTAACCTAAATCTCTTGAGATGGCAAAACGTTGTGAGTTCTTATTGGGATTACAGCCAAAAGTACTGTAAACAGTGAAGGTATCCAACTGATGAAACAGTGCAATCTTTCAGTAAGAACATGAGAAAAATATATTTTTTTACCTATACTGATTGCCAGGTAGATTTGTGATTCTGCTCTTAATAAATAGATTTGGAGATAATCTCATTATTCATAGAAAATATAGGTAAAGAAAATGAATTTTGAATAAATGTTGAGTTATTCAACATATTCTCTAGCTTTAGTTTGTAAATGTGGCAATACTTACCGAAGATGTATTCCTTACTAAATTTAATTTTAAATTAAGCCTGATGTTTAAACGTTTAATGCCAATGATGTGTTAGAACTGTTTTATTTTTAACAAAACCTGTATTATGACAGAATATTTATACATGACACCTTGTTAAATTTCTATACTATAAAATGTTGTATTTCTGGCTTAATAGTAAGTTTGCAGCCTTACAACACTAGCAGTCAGGTTCATATACCTGTGACAGGCAGAACACAGATAACCGACTGTGTATCTTTATGCTTAATAGCAGCCAAACCAAACCTTAAATATGTATATACATTAAAGATTTTTAATGAGTGTTGATGTATTTGATAGTGGCAATCATTTGTTTTGTTTCATGTGAAAGAAAACTTGAACAGTAAACAGATATTTATAATTGCATGTAAAGGTTTGACACAATATTTCTTTTTAAAGATACAAACAGAATTTGTTTTGAAATGAAATGTAAAACGTTTTTATTGCTTTCAGTATTTCAGATTATTTAACTTACAGTTTTGTCTGAAATGACAAATATTTATTTGGCACAGTTAAAAAAAAATACATTACCTAAACTGAAAACACCATTCCTTTTTGTATAGTACTTTAATCAATTTTAGATTTAATATAAATCTGTTCCTCTCACGTTCTTAATACTTGTATAACTAACCATACTGTACTGCAGTGATCGTGATCTAACTATACAGAAGGTTATAATAAATAATTGGTCCGTCTTCCTGTAAATGAAATGAACAGTCAAGTTTCTTTTTTATACCAACTACTATAAATGATTGTACTACTTAGTTCAAATGTCTTTTAAGCTTTTCTTTTCTTTATTATATTTTGTTATTATTACTTCATCATGTAGTTGTTTTTTAACCCAATTATTCTGATTTTTCGACCACAAGTTACACCATTATGATTATACTTTTAAAATTTTTTCTCCAGATTTTGTAGGTTTGGTATAACATCTGCTGTATGTGTTCTAGAGGTAAAGGAAACAAATATCATAACAATAAAATATTTGTAATTCAACAGCTGTACTCAAACACTTATAACAGTGAATAAGGTATCAACCAATCAGAAATTATATCAATAGTTAAACCATTCAGAAGTTGGATCAGCCATATTAATTTCATTAGAATTTACAAAGCTTTTCCAAAGGATCTTTTATCAACTGTACAATTATACTTTAATGCCATTATCTTTTTGTACAATACCTTATTACACCTCATATATACAGGCCTAGTAAGAAATGATCCACTAAATGAAAAACATTCTAGTAAATACATTTATTTACCAATTCTGGAAAGGAATTTTATAATCTTAAATATGTTGTTTTTTAAATATTTATTCACTTTAACTTACTGATATAGATGAGTTTTTCACTGCACAAATATTTTTGTAGGTATATAATTTGTGATCAACTGCACACTAGGAACATCCCTGCTCAGAAAGACATTGAAATAAAAGCCATCAAGCCAACCATGGATGGGTATCCAAAAAAACAAAAACACAGGAGAAATCGGTTCTGTATTGAGAAGCACCCTCACAGTAAAGGAAATTGTAAAAACTTAGATAGTTAAAAAAAACAAACAATCCCAGGTAAGTTTGCTGTCTAAACAATACCCATATAGTAAATGGAAAATTAGTCATGATAACTACAATATAAGAAAAGTTATGACCCAACAGGGAATACTGGGATACAGCCAACATCAACTACAGGTATTTCAAATGGCATTCTGAGATGGAACTCTTGCCAAATATGTATGCTGCAGAAAATTAAGTTTTAATTTACTGTGGGTTGGCTGTGCATTGAACTGTATAAAACAAGTGTTTGTTTTTGAATTTTGCGCAAAGCTACATGTGGGCTATCTGCACATAAAACAAGTGATAACCAAACATTTCATACACTTTACTCTTCAGGTTACAGCATCACACATGATGAGAAGTGTGTGAACAAATTAAAGTTTTTCCTATTTTTATGCTCAGATTCTGTTGTTGATTTTTAATGCAATTTCTATGTTGGTGGTTTATGTTTTGGTAAAACTTTGAGTAATAAAAGAAATCATCACGAAATGTCTCCTTTATGTCCACCAGTTTGCTTTCAGTCATCTATCTTAATATGTGTCATTCACTGTGGTCAAATGTACGTGGTATTTGTTGTATAAATTAAAGTTTTAGATGATAAATATTCATCTGTGTATTCATTGTGGAATAATCAAACAACGTATGCCAATCTATCCATGTGAAACACCTATATGATTATTACACTTCTTACCTGTGGTGAAGATAATTTAAATGCTGAATTAAGTCATACTTTCATATTTTTATGTGAAAATAAATAATTGAATTTACTTGTCTTTTCTGTGTGAAGTTCCTTCTAACTTCATGTGAATCTGTCAAAATACTTTAAACAACAGAAAATATTAATTATGGCAAGAGTACCCACCAGATGATCAATGCTGATTTAATAAAGACCTGATAGTAGTATGTGTGCCATGAGAAAGGTTGGGTTAGTTTTAGAACTAATTTCCAAGGATGATACTTTCACTCACCCCACAAGCAGCTTGAATACATTGTAATTATTAGAGTTTGTTTTCTGATGTATTTTAACTACAGAATCTTATTCTTAACAAAATCTTGTAACTTCATACTGGTTGTTGTCAACTGGACTTAAGGTGCAAAAGTTAATATCTAAATGGTTACAAAAACTTGCATATAAGCTGTTTACTCAAATTATAGCTTAACATTTACAGAATGGAAAAAACTTTGGACATATTTGATTTGGTTACTAATTTCAAAGAAAACACTAAACACCTAATATTTTTTTTCATGGCTGATCTTCTAATTTTTACTAGTAATCTTATAATTTGTTTCATGCAACACGTTTCTTACACTAGTTCTTCTCCACTGTCAGAACAAACCTTAAACCTAATTGTGTTGAAAGTCTACCATCATTTTCTTCTTTCCTTTTGTTGCTAGAATAAATTTTAATTGTACTGACAATTTATCAAAGACACTCTTGAAGATGTTTTCTGGAGGATCAGCAGTGTGTTTGTGGACTTGCAATTTTAAAATCCAGGGTTTAATTCTCCCAGTTAACCAGAGCTTCACATGTGCTAAAACCATCTATAACACTATTGAAAGAACGTACACAGAAATTAAATTTTCAGTGAATTACAGTGTTTGTGGTCACTTAATTCAAACTGATGTTTAGTGATTAAATGTAATTTTTTCTTTTGTAACAAGATAAATTTATTTTATATTAATTAGCTCTTTTACATCAGTTATTTTTAATATCAACCATGAATTGATTACTTTGTTGTTTTTATTAGCTATTATGCAACCATTAGCAAAAAGGTTTGGGTTCGAATTTTATAACTTCAACAATTTATTTTAATTTTAATAAAAGCTGTAAGTGATTGGGTTTAATGTGTGAAATATATTTGAAATTCTTTATGTACTATAGAATAACTTTATATTTCAGGTAAGTAGATGAATTAAGTGAGGAAGTGTACTACTAATATATAGGTAAAAGTGTTCTAGACATAATCTTCAACAGATGCAAGACTTGGGGAAACATGGGTTGAGGTTATTCATAAAATTAGCCTTTGGAATTTCTTTTCAGTGTCTAGGTAAGTAATCTGTTTTAAAACATAATTTTCACATACAGCCAAACTAGATACATCTTTTGCAATTTGCTTTTTACATTCACTGACTGAATAGTTAGGGTTACACCTTTGGTTAGCCTCTTAATTGACTTTTAAGTGTTTGATGCAGAAAGTACCCAAAAATTGCAGCCAAATGCAACACTGACTAGGCATCTAACACTGAACTGTCATTGCTGATTAACTGTTAATTTTATTTGGCTAAAGTCTTCTGACTTTCACAAGTTGTTGGTTTGTCAGCTTATCTCTGCTGGACCATATAGTTGATCATGTTCACTCAGTACACTACAAACACATCATATACATATAGGACATGTACTACTTTTACGTATCATTCTGAAGAATGCACCATACAACAGTGGAGTGGTTTGTCAGATTACATACATCTAATTTCACATATGCAATACAATTTAAAACATATAAAAACATAAGATATACAATTACTAGAAATGTAAACTTCATTCAATTAAGGATCACTTCTTTTTCACAAGATTCATTTTATTTATTATACAAAATCTTTAAACATAACCCTGGTTTTGCATCTTCTATCAGAACAAATCAACATGGTTAATGTATCTGTGAATTCTAACAACTTTGATACAGCTGTGATTTTTAGTAGACTAAACTGTTGTAATCACTATGATACAGACATGTAAAGATAGCATCACATTTTAGGAACAAAAGGAAAATTAAACATAAAAGGTCTCATGATTCTGGTTCAATGTGTATTTTACACTAGTCATTGTTAGAATGAGAACAATGGCACAAAGAATACATTTCTAAAATTCTCTATAAACCTCACAAGTAATAAATCCAACTTTAATTTCTGAATTAACTAAAATACAGTTTCCTATTCAAACTTTGAAGAATGAAGTTACACTGAAACTGATGTAACCCATAGTTTCAGAACTGACCAGTTAATGTAGAAAATAACATGAGAAGGTTTATACTTCTGTAAACTTCAGCTATTAAAAATATGAAATGCTAACTTGAAAGTGTATTAATCTAATTAATGACAAAAAAAAAGATAAAGAAATATCATTCAATAGGAGTTGTTCCTGTCTAGTGGGCATGCTTATGTCACAATCCTTGTATAGAGACAGAGCTGAAGTATTCTGAAGGACAGAAGTCATCAGAGTTCAATGAATGTCATTGTTTGGATAACCTTTCAAAAGCTCAAAACAGATATTGTATTTTTCTAGGATTAAAATCATTGTACTCTTAACAGATTTGTGATATGCATTGAAAAAATCTTAATACCACCAATAACACATGAAACCTCTCTTTGTTTTCCTGCATGTTTTCAGTTGTTTAAAATCTCTTTGTATTATTTACAAAAATGGAAAATGAAACCCAACCTTCCCAGAATGGATACATTATTTTAAGAATATTCACAGATGAAATATATGATTACATGGCTAACTTCAAAGTTATATACATTGTATATATACCATAACCAATTCAGACAGAAACTTCTGGCATTTTCCATCTGATACTAACAACCAACAAACACTATCCTGAAACCCCAAAAGTAACATGGAATTTACATTAATTATCAGCTATAATACACTGGGCAGTTTATGCTGGTTGCATCATTCCTATAATAGGACTGAATATTTCCATTTTTCTCCTTTTGTCACTTTCCCTCCTACATAGTAATATGATTAATAGTCTTCCTGTATACACATCATTAACTTGAAGATGCATAATTCATTGTAACTACTAGCATCAGGAACATAATTACGCATACCTTCAAGAAAATGATGTCCATACAGTGGTATACACTCCTTTTTTGGGTCATTAACTATTACTAATTATTGTTTTCAAACTTAAAATACTAGGATAATTTACAATATTTTTGGGGGGTCAGGGAAGGTTGTGAAATATAGAAAGATAAAAAGGGGGGTTAATATAAGTTGAACTTATACTTTTGAGTTATAATGTCAAAAAGAAAAAAAAAACAGTTGAAAAGGATACTGTTTATTCAAGTCACAATTTATGCAGATGAGGAGTGAATACCATATCACATTTATAAAAATCTCTAACAACCTATAGAAAGCTCATAATACTGTCATCAATTATGTACAATTTTGATAATCAGAAAATGCTGAAGAAGCCATGAGAGATTATATGGTTCATAAAATTATATGTAACAAAGTTCAGTTTTTGATAGCCAATTTACTGAAATGTTCATTTTGTTTTTCTTGTTTTCACTACTAAAAAGTATGATTTTGTAAAATTTTTTAATGGCTGTTGTTTCTCCAGCATTCCTGTCTATCTAATATTTCAACATGAAATGTGTATACACATTCAGGTATATCGCACATATGATTTTATTCCCGTTTTTTAACACTGTGTTTCTACTGTTTTTATTGTTTGGTGAGCTTTTCTGTGGACTTCTTTGTTAAGATGGATCAAATTGTCATATAAAATAGGACTTTTTTTTTTTTTCCTTCGCTAAGGTCAACAAACACATCATAGCAATTTACCTGGGACATGAAGCTACTTTAAATTGTACAGTTGAGGTCACTCAGTGACTTCTCCCTGGCAAAGTATTGTAATCACTGAGTATTTGAAAAATGTAACCTTGTCATGAAAGAATGATAAGAATACTGTATTCAATGTCCAGGTTTTCAAAAAAACCTAAAATCTACAATACTGGAAGAAACAAGCCAGTAGTATCTATGTGTTCTGCAAAGAATGTTGCTTTCATTCATTAGAATGTTTAATATTTGTTTCTATTTTGTTAACAGAAAGAACTGAAGAAACAACGCATTTCAATCATTAAAAGTAATACAACAAGAAGAAAGGTACATTTATTACTAGTATGGTTTGTATTCCTCATCTATGTAAATATTGCTTTGATAAGTTAATATCAATCAAACTGTGTCATTTTTACCAAAATATTCACTAATGATAACATTACAAGCTTCACCCAGATGTTGTAGTTTGGAGATGATGTTTCAAACCACTAGCATAAATTAATATTAATTTCAGATCAGAGTGAGCAACTAACTTAGATTAAAATTAAAAATCGACCGAGTAACTAATAAAGCTCATTAAATATATTTTTTACTCCCATTGTAACTTATAAAGATTAGAATGTATATGACCACATATCCGTGTCAGCCTGATAATGAACCATGTTATGTGTAGTAGTGGTTTGAGGTCAGTTTTGGTCTGTCTCAACCTGCATAAAACTGAACAACTCTGAGTCTCTTCTGCAAGAAAGGTGGTGCTATACTAGATGTGTGTACCATCAGTCAGTGTAAAAGTAACAGCTGAAAGTGTGATTAATACCATAATTGGACTCCTTAACAAAATCAGTGCCACAGCATGATAAACACACTCCAAACCTTCCAAGTGACAGAGTAAATATGTTTACATATCAGTCATTATCTCTGAGATTTTGAATCAGTGTACAAACACTTTATGGATAGTGATTTATAGGCCTTTAAAGTACATTTAGAAAAGAATATTCTCCTGCAATAAATAGTTTATTTTGTACCTGAAAAGGTCATTTGTAGACAACAAGCTTTTTATTATCAAGAATTTGCATTAATACCTTAAAGTTGTCTTTTATAAACAGTGTCTTTCTTCTGTCAACAATTAATTTTTAACATGAAAAGATGGTATTTGACAAGTGGGTCTTCCTGTCATCATTTTGTTTCTAGGTCATCAGTGTTATTGAGGTATGTCTCATCATCTGTTAACTTCAATGTAATAATTTTTTTTTTAAACTAAAGTTTGTAAGTTTGGTGAAATGTTCAGACGTTTCTAATGAAACTAATGTTCAGCTTAAAATTACTGATTGAATCAATGACTTTGTTAGCTAACAGAATTAATAATAAATGTGAATTACAAAAAAACATCATCAGTATTGAAATTAATTTCACTAATTACTTCTAGTGTTTATCTTACATAGAAAAGTGATTTCATATATTTGCTTTTATCATTTCTTTATGTTGAGTGTTGCGACAGTTGGAAACATCAATTTAGTCAATATGATGCAATATGTGAACCTCCACTGGTAGAGAACAGTAATACGTTGGTTTTAGAGGGTTCATTTGCACAATGATTCAAGTGTAGAATAAACTTTTCAAGAAGTTACAGTGTAGACATAAATCTCAACTTAAACTACTTGTAACTTGTCAAACCTTTCAAATTCTTCTACAATAGCATTAAAGAAGTGAGCTTGGAAGATTGCTGCTGCTGAAAATACATTTATCCAATGTACAACCACAGAACTCTAAACGAATCATATGACAAAGTTGACGATTGTCTTCAAAAAATAAAAACTAATCTGTAATAATATTAATATTAATAATATACTAAGCCACTTAGTTTGCAACTTGCATGATTTCAGCTTAAATAAATGAAATTATTAAATGTAAAATGCATATACCAAAGACTGCTATTCCTAGTTGAACAATAAGGCTGTACTAGTTATGAGAACATGTTCTTGATTGGTTTATGGTTTGCTTCACTCACTCACACACAAAACATATATGTATATATTTGGAAATTATACACCTTGAAACTTAAGTATAAGCTGGTAGGATATTGTATCTGTTCAATAACTATTAGTAGTAAAGTTGTCTACTTATCATTATATGTTTTTTCTGTTAAGACAACCTTAAAAGTAATCAATTCATTTTCAAGAAAAACATTTTTTGTGGTTTAAAAGCTTTCTAGAAGTTACACCTAAAATATGTTAAACTTGTATAAACTTAGGAAAAAAATGTTTTATTTCTTAAAATGAAAATATGAAGTTGAAAAATATGATGTGAAGGAGACATTAGTATTTTGCATATTGTAAAGTTAGCTGATCCACTAGGAAGATTTTGTCACATGCATTCACTAGAGAAAAACGTAGGACGTGTCCCTCTCCAGTCATTACCACCACCATCATAGAAGTGTGGTTCATCTGTAGATTCTATCTAGAACTGAAATATCTGAAAGAGAGTATATGATTCTGTAACATTAACAGTAGATTAATCAAAGTTTCTTGTTCATAAAATTACAGCTTGAAAGAAACTTAAACAAGATAGAGATATATTAACAAGAAATGTAGATTATAAGGTATGTATACACGTAGTTAATGCCAGCTTTATGTCTTTAACAGTTCTACAGAAATTAATAAAGACACCAATAATATCTAATTATAAAGAACTAATATTTGACAGTATATCAAAAAGTATACCTTCAAAATGGAGAAAAGTTCATGTATGAAATTATATTGATATTAAATTTTTGCATTGACAAGAATGTATTTTGGAAATTTCTTTTTGTTATGAATATTGGGTAAAGAGATATGTTGTTTCAAAACTTGTTTCTAATACATTGGATAATTAAGGGAGTAAGATATTACGTTTTTATACAAATATTAGGCTAGGTAATGTATACAAATTTGACAGCCCCCTGGATGTGGATTCCTGTACATGGTTAGGGGATCTCCCAAGGTAGGTTCTGTTCTTTCAGTTTACCTCCTCTGGGATCTAAACATCCACTCACATGTTTGCTGTGCATGGTGACCCGTGAAGGGGAGAAGAGGATCCTGATGGTTAAGGGGTCCAACTTTAACACACCACTTTAGCCTTGAATTCCTGCAGACGGGTGGCCCCCTAGGGCCAATCAGCTGGTCCACTTGGGCTAGGGTCAGCCAAGTACCAGTGTTGGATGTTCTCAACAGGTGTTGTGGACATTGTATCTGATGCTGATGTTTGAGTATAGTGCTCACAAAACCCTGGCATTGCTGCAGTGTCCTTGTTTGGTAGTGGGCACCAAAATATTCCTTTTTTATTATAGATCCTCCAAATAAAAACAAATGAAATAGTGAAAAGCAGTCCATATGTAAACGACCACATCTTTAAGATTTTAAGCAGCAATATTTAACATCTGTAACACCTATTGTACCTCATTTTCTTATATTACATTCTCTTTCAGAAAAACCTTTAGGGCAGATGTCTCCCTTTTTATTCAGAACAGACTAGAGGGATTTGCTGGCTCTCCAAATTTTGGAAAGAAGCTCTGCTCTGGTGACATATTGGTGGAAACATTCACATCCAAATACAGTAAACTCCTCTTACATTCAAAGGTGATTGGGGATATACCCATTGAGGTTATGCCCCACCCTACTTTGAATTCATTATGAGGAGTTACTGTTGAGAGGGATTCAAAGAACATCCCCGAGTCAGAGATTCTCGCCGGTTTCTCCACCCAAGACATTTCTGCAGTGAGGCGTATCTCCACTCACAAAGACAGAATTATGATGCTGATCAATGTCCTCATTTTAACATTTACATCACTGTGTCCACCTGCCACCATCAAGGCAAGTTATCTTAACTGCAAGGTATGACCATATATTCCAAACCCTCTCAGATGTTTCCAGTGTGAGTGGTTCAGTCACTTGAAGACATCATGTCATGATTCCTTGATGTGTGCTCATTGCGGTGGCAAGGACCACAATCCCTATGAGTGTTAAATGGGCCCTCATTGCATCAATTGCAATGGCTTTCACCCATCCTACTTTTGTTCTTGCTCTAAATGGTTGGAAGAAAAAGAGATGCAGCATTTGAAGACGATTCAGAACATTACTTACCCTGAGGCTTGTAGGTTGCTGTCCACCACTTCATCTCGGACGTATGCTGCTGCACTTCATTCTGCTACTACAGCGTGAGCGCAGACAGATCTCTCTGTGCCTTCAAAAGGATCATTCTCAAACCACATGAAATGTCTTTTGACCTCAATGGTTAAAAAAGTTGATCAATCCAATTGTTTTAACGAGCTGTCTCTGTAAGACCTGAGAGATGATGGTTAATGCTTGCTTTGTTTGGTTTCTCAAATCAAACAACCTCCTCTCGCCCACCCAGTGTGGGTTCTGACGACAACACTCTACCATGAACCATTTGATTCGATTTGAAACGTCAATCAGTGAAGCCTTTCTCAAATGACAACATCTTGTATCAATATTCTTTGGCCTTGAGAAGGCTTATGATACTACATGGAGGTATGGCATTTTTAAACCTCCATTTATATGGGTTAGGTGGCCATTTGCCCATTTTTATTAAAACATTTTAATGGACAGGTGATTCCAACTCTTTGTGGTTCAACACATTTCCATTCTTTTCTACAGGAACTTGTAGCCCCTGAGGGCTGTGTTTTGAGTGTCACACTTTTCAATATAAAGATTAATGCCATCACTGAATAACTGTTGCAAACGGGCTTTACGTTGACGACTTTCACATCTCATGTCAGTCGTTGAACATGAGGTACATTAAGCAACAGCTACAGAGTGCTCTCAATTAAGAATCACAGCCCATGTAGTTCGATTTGAAATTAGAAAACGACCGTGACATCAAGTAACTTGAAACCAGGGCTAGAAAGGCCAACTTTAGGTGACTAACGCTCATGTTTGAATTTACCCGTTAGTCGTCCTGGTGAGTTATGATAATTACAATTATGCTATAACTTGTATTACTGTAGTTTCTCTATTACTGCTGTAAACTAGATTATTAAGATTGGATTTAATGCTGTTTATGTTTTTAATTCAAAAAATTAAACTTTTATTTTATCTTAATTTATTTTTACAAATTTTGATAATTTTACTTTAATTTTAAATTTTTACCGGATGTTTGACGCAGATAGCTTAGTTGCTTTGCGCCATAAAACACCAAACCAACCAACCAAATTTGACACGTATCTTTATTAACGATGTAATATTGAAAAGTGAGAACACAGCACGAATTATTCAGTACGCATGCTCTGCTACACAGTAACACGAGTATATAGTTTTACTGAGTTATATTGCTGTTTTTAGAGTATTTCTTCGACATGAATATTTGCGGCAAAAAAATCTCTCTACACAATAATAGTGCAAACATTGTATTCTACACCCTGAAATTTGCATAGTTTTGTTTAAAAGCCACATTGAATATTTTCAGTAATTTAGAAAATAACATATAAAAACTAAACAAAAATACGATTTTGAACAATTTTCACTTTAAGGGATTTTTTTATATACAGTATATTTTAGTTTTAATTACCTCCCCTTCCCCGCCAGTGGTACAGCGGTACTACAGATTTACTATAATAAACACCGGGTTTCGACACCCACAAGGCCCGGCATGGGCAGGGGGGTTAAGGCGTTCGGCTCGTAATCTGAGGGTCGCGAGTTCGAATCCCTGTCGCACCAAACATGCTCGCCTTTTCAGCCGTGAAAGCATTATAACGTGATGGTCAATCATACTATTCGTTGGTAAAAGAGTAGTCCAAGAGTTGGCGGTGGGTGGTGATGATTAGCTGCCTTCCTTCTAGTCTAGTTCCTTCAGTGTAAAATTAGGGACGACTAGCGCAGATAGCCCTCGCATAGCTTTGCGCGAAATTAAAAAACAAACGATACCCATGGTGGGCAGAGCATAGATAGCCCATTGTGTAGCTTTGTGTTTATTTCAAACAAAGTTTAATTCATAAATAATATCTTTTGTTTGTTAATTTTTACGACAACTACAACAGCAGTAAGTCTGCAGACTAGATACCGGGTTTCGACATCCAAGTTAGACAAAGCACAAATAGCCCATTGTGTAGCTTTGTGCTTAATTCCAAACAAACAACTATGCACAAAGAGAAATATTTTGTAATTATAGTATGTATGTTATAAAAATTGATATGGGTGTGAAGTTTTGTCAGTTGGTAGAAATCGGCCAGTACTTAGCATATAGTAGATTTGCAGTTCGATGTTCACGTCTTGTTGCCGAAAAAAAACAAAATCTCTCTCTGTACTCTGGCACCGTGGGGGTTTGTTAAGAACTAGTAGTATGTTTTATTGACTCGTGGTGGTAGAACTCCAACAAAAGAAGCATTTATTACCTTACTTTAATTCACATAAAAAAGTCCGTTCATATGCGCGCGTGAGAAAGTAATGAAGTATCAAAAATTCGTTATATTGGTGAAGTTTCAGTCTTTAGCTAGTTTTCGATACACAGTCCTAGTGTGACACAAGTGTTAAAAATTGTTTGTTACAGTTTAAGAATTTTGTTGCCTCTAATTTTGAACCAATAAACCACCAGGAAGGCGCCTTAACAAGAAAGTTAATAGCAAACATCGCCACCTCTCGGCTGTTCTTGTTGAATCGATTGCCACTCTTTTTTTTATTCCCATGGACTACAAGCGTGAAGCGCGATTTTTTCGGCAAAAGACCAAGAACCGATAACCTTTGGATTTACTGGCCGATCACGCTAATCAATAAGCCTCGCCCGGTTCGTGTTCTAAGATAAAGCGAGTGCAGACAAAAGAAAATAGAACAATTCATCTACACCTAACAAATAAAAAAAGGATTCTCGTGATACTTAAGTTTTGCGTGCAATATCAATAGGTTAATTAAAACGTGAGAAAGGAAAATCTAATTGCAGCAGTGGATTATTTTCTCTTTTATAAAACAAACTACAAACGCGTGCTTGAATCAATAACTTGAGGTAATGCAACATGTTGTGTCACCTCTAACTAGTTACAAAACTGTTAACTTTCAAACTGTGTGGCAAGCAAACGTGCGAGTCTTATTTGAATTAATCTAAAATTTTAGGTAATTTGAAAAATGAATACGTGTTAAAAATCACATTGCGCTTATAAAAACAAAAGAGTATAAGATAATTCTTAACTCAAGTAATTTGTATTTACAATTAAGCATAGTCAATTCATTGGGAAAGTGCTGCAAAATGAAGTATTTTCAGTTATCAGTAAAATGGTAAAAGTACGTAAGATTTTGTGACTTCTGAACAGTTAATTAAATAACTGTGGTATGCTGGTATATGTTAGTTTAACAGATAACAGTCAATAAGTAGCTAGATTCCTTTCACGATAATTATATCTTGTATTTGGGTCATTCACCTAAAGTGTCACGTGTCTTTTTACATGGGAAAGATTTCTGTGTAATCGTATATAGTACGTGCAGGTCATTCCAACATATGGCTTCCTTTATTTTTCCATGGATATAACCAAAAGCTACGTAGTTTTGTTTCGGGTATACAACGCAGTACTTTCTCAGGAACAAGGTAAACAGATTGTTAAAACTTGTTTCTTGAAACATACAGGTCTTTTGGCAGTGCACTTTTTAAATTGTTTTTGTGACTTGAATAATTTTTTTTCTCATTTTTGTTATAGCTTGTTCTAATATTTTTTCAGGCTCATTTAAAGACGCCAAATTCACATTTGGCTCGTGATACATTTTCCCTGAATTTGTTTATTTGTTTTTTGAATTTCACGCAAATCTACACGAAAGCTTTCTATACTAGCCATCCCTAATTTAACAGGATGAAACTAAAGGGAAGGCAGATAGTCATCACCACCCACCGCCAACTCTTGGGCTTCTTTTTTATCAACGAAAGGGCGAGCATGTTTAGTGTAACGGAGGTTCGAACCCGCGAATTACACGTCGAGCGCCATAACCACCTAGCCATGCCGGTCCTATTTCTGCAAGACCGTCTGGTATTTGTGAAACCTACCAAAATCGGTAAATCTAAGAATATTTTGGTATTATTAAAACTGGGGCTCAAATTTGGAGAGAAAAAATAAGGAAATCTTCCTTTGTGTTATATATAAGTTTATAATTATTGACACTTTATAATGCAATTATTAATAGTTTATCTTTAGACTATCGACATTAATGACTCCCCCATTAATTTTTAATACATAGCTTTAGTAAAACGTTGTTATATACTATATTTTTAATATTTCATTCATTTTTTTTGCTACAGAACAGTGACACAATACCTACCAAGTTCATGAAAATTAAGAATCTAGAAATTTCGTACAGTATATAGAAATAAGAACAAACTAAATACCAGAATCAGTGTACCTTTCGAAAGCGCTCGGGTTATAGGGTTTTTATTTTATTTAGTTCAGCATAAGTAACTCATACATAGTTAGTACGTCCATTCCTCAGTGATCGAGCTAATATACATTTATTTTTGAGTTAGTCACATGTACTGTTGGTTATGAAATTTCGGTTTAAAGTTGTTTGTGAAGTTAGGCCAACAAGAAACATACAATCTGTCTTTTAATAAACTTCGTGGAAAAAAACACGTTACAACAGTTACATAGATTGGACTTGGCAGCATTACTTTTTACCAGAAGAACCTACCTGATGACAGAACATGTTAAATTAAAAGGTTTAACTTTTGTGTTTTTTAATTCATTGGCCAATTCTAAATATACCCAATACTAACAGTTAAGTCAACATTTTCAACTTTACTTCAAATATAGTGCGATATTTTTAGTTTCTCACTAACTATGGTTTTCTTTCGTTTGTTATCGTTTATTTATAAAACTTTAATGTTATTAAAATTATTTTTAAACGTAAGGACTAGTTAAGAAAAGACACTAGGCGTTTATTGTACATACATGTTTACCAGTTCTAAATTAAAATTGTCAAATATTTTGTCATATCAATAAAATATTTAAATAAGATAAAATGAATACACTTCTCATTAAAAAATCACAGAGTTTTAAAATTTTAAACTCTATTTCAATTCATATTCATCTTTACTTGTAATTCATGCCACAGAGTGAACATTAAAATTAAATAGTTATGGTGGCGGTAAGAATCATGTGATCTCTTAAATATATTAAGTCTTACGTAAAGGCGATAGCGTAACAAATGAGGCATACGAGGCGCGGCTATTGTAAGTTACTCACTGAGTCTGTGTTTGTATTTTTTTGTATAGCAAAGCCACATGGGGCTATTTGCTGGGTCCACCGAGGGGAATCGAATCCCTGATTTTGGCATCGTAAATCCGTAGAGTTACTGCTGTATAAGTGGGGGACTCCATTATCTTTACAAGTATGAAAAAGTCTCTAATGTTTCTTAGCGCAGTTCATCATAGTTCATAACAAAGGTGATATGCGCATCTCTCAGACACCGCGAAAATGGCTTTTCACATGCATCATGGTAGATTCTTTAATATTGGATATAATGAATTGTAAATGCTTAGAATAATAAGATTCTGGACGCGAGGTTGAGGTCGCCGAATTTATGTGCCGCAGAGGGCGCCATCAAATATAAGTATGGTCCTGTAACGACTTTTTCAGATAAATAATTATAAACTAAATAGAAATGTGTTTATTTATTACGCCGATTCAAAACGAAAATTGCTATTGCTTCATTTATTGCTTGTTTGTTTGATTTTCACGGCTGCTCAGTGACAGGTTAAATTAGGAAAACAAAGCAGAGAAGGAGGGAACACGGCACCCTGTGATTTGCCCTTCTTAGGTGACTTACAACGCTAAAATTTGTGGTTCGTTCCCCATGGTGTACGCAGAAGATGGTCTAATTTTTTTGTAATCAAATAGTCATACGTTACTCTAGAAGAAATAAAGATGTAGAAAGTTTAAAAAAACATAAGCGTTAAACACTTAACACTTTCCACTGACTTTTAACAATTTTTATGGATCTAGAACGCCACAGTTTAATTTGACAAAGAAAAGTCCGATGACAATCGTCCTGAACAGAAAAATCGATGTTAGCATTATTCCGTGACTGCGCGTTGCTCCGAAGCACTTAGAACCTTGTAAACAATTAATAGCAAAGGGTTTTTCATGGAAACCTTTAGATTAATTTTATAGGGAGCATCCAATTATTTATTACCAAATAAAACGTATTACTGGTGTTTTCAGAGTGAGGACTGTACGTACCCAATATGTCAAAACATGACATTGTTCAGTTGTCCAAATGGCGTTGGCTGCAAGGGAAAAATATGCTAGAAGTTCGCTGACAATCATATTATAAGACAAGATTACATGCCCTTGTCAGTCTTCACAGATTACATGTCCTTGTCAGTCTTCACAGCTTTTCTTGTGTTTGTTTTGACTTTATCACTTTTGTCTGTTTCCACTTCACTAACATTCTCTTCTGTATTTATACTTCACTATTATTTTTTAATGTATCATCATGTTCACTGCTAATCTTGTCTTTATTTTCACTTCACTAACATTCTTTTCTAGCTTTACTTAACTTTAATACTTAAGTGTAGTACATATGTTCTTACTTTAGATTAAAAGAAAACAAACCGGTCCTACACATTTATACAACCAGCCCTCTTCTCCTGGACGCCCTGTGCTCGAATCGACCACGTGTCCTGACCACTATTTTAAGAGTAGTTCTATCTTTTACAATGGTTTCTTAAAGCCTAGTCTACCCTCTTTAACTCAAGTCAGAAACTGTACGACAAAGACGCTCCTCAGACAGTCAATGACCTCTTCGCAATGGCCGCCTGCGAGCAGACGCGAGGCCGAATCACGTGATGCTGGGCTTATATCTCGAACGTAACATACCTGTACATCAGACTTTTTATTTTCTTACATACGCAGACGATATGTGTTGTTTTTTTCCTTCAAGTAACACATTACATATGGTGTAGAAATATGTAAAACAACGATGATCATACATGCTTGACGACTTTTACACTTTCTCAGATCGTATCTTTTTCAGCTAATTTTTTTTTTTAAATTTTAGATCCACTTATGCAATTGAGAAACAAAGATAAACGAATAGAAACAAGACGGGTTAAACAACACCCGCAAAGAAAATAAACGAAAAATATTACAATATAACCTTTGATCGGAAACAAGCTGTAAACTAAAGCTTGATATAAGCCTTTTATACTCTAAATATATCCAATTATGACAGTTTGTCACTGGTTCCATATAGAAACTTGCCTGTAAAATGGCTTAGGTAATCGAAATCTTGAGTTTCATGTTCAACTTTGTGATCCCATAGTGATCTAAATTCAGATCAGTGATTACGGAATCTCATAATATTTAAAGAAAATATGTTTCATTTTTTTGTTTGCGATAAAGCACAAAGTTCATAATGAGCTATTTGTGTTCTGCCCATGACGATAACGAAACGCGATTTATGGCTTTACAGGCCCATTGACTTACCACTGAACCATCTGGCGGGAAACTTGTTTGAGCATTTCAGCTCTTGAAATCGTACTGATATATTATTAAATAATTTAATCAATAAATTTCAGCAAATAAAGAACTTGTCTTTAGAGTATCTGTCGGCTTCCACCATTCTCCACCTCCCAAAATACGTTATTGTTTTCAAAAATATTATTATCCCAAATCGTTTGGTTGTTTTTATGCTTAATTTTACTGTTGTAAATATTTAAAACGGTAATTGTTTGAATGTGTGTTCCTTGTTTTTTTTTTTTATTTCATAATTTCATTATTACGGGTACTTAGTTATGATATAGTACAATCTGGAGATATTCTTAATACCCAATAATACTTTTAGGTTCTTCCCACAATTAATTGGAAGTTCTTTTCAGAAATATATTATAAATGTAAATCTGATTTTTTTTATACTTTGACTGAGATTTTTATAAAAAAAGCGATAAATTATTCTTTCTTTTATTTTAAAAATAACAGAAGCGACTGGACAGAGAGCTGGCTTCTGCTGGACAAATGTACTCACAGGTCAGTATAAGTCCGTGTGTGTGTGTTTCTGTTAGCGTCTTAGAGCGTGTGACATTCTAACAAGATTCTGTGATGTCATTTATCTTAGTGCGCATGTGATGTTCCTTCTATTCACAGGTAGACATCCCAATAGAAAAAATAAAGGAGGTTATGTCCTCCCCATACCGCCTGATCCGTCAGGGGATGCTGTCAACCTTTTCTTAAGATACCCTCTTTTAAAGAAATTTTTCTCACGAGAAAACTTATTTAACACTATAAGGGAATGGTCCAGAACAATGAGAAAGTACAAATAAGGGAACCAAGATTATGATGTTAAACTCACGCTCACGACTAGAAATGTTATGTGTGTGAACAATTTTGAATACCACATCAAGTACTGAAGTTTCAGAAATATAGATTTAGCTTTCAGTGTTGTCACGAATAGATTATTTCGTCTTACTGACTGTTAAACTAGTGATATACAAATTCATTTTTTATTGTCGGGGTTAAGATATAATGAACATAACAGCTTATTTTGATTGTAAACATGTTGTATTTATAACACGTGAAAGGAAAGATGTATATTTTTTAGTCTTTTATCGCAAGAAACTTGAAATATATGAAAACAGAGTTTCTGGTTTCTCTGTTAGGTTTGTAGAAACGAACGCATTACTAGCTTTTCGAAGTAATTGTTATGTGACTAATGAACAAGGATGAAACCATTAATCACAGTGTGAAATCTAGTTTACTTAAATATGTGTATAAAAATAATGGACAAACATATCTGCAGGCGTGGGTTACGAGTGTACACTTTGTGGTGAATAGTATCAAAATGTACAATCATTATAGTCATCTCCTAACATTTCATGTTTAGTTTATAGAGATTTATGTAACACAAATTTTGTTCCTGGATAGTATGTGTTATTTCTTAATTGCTTATGTTGTAAAAGTACAGAAAATGGCCATTATTCTCTTCAAACTTTAGTGACCTGGATAATGAAATTTCGAAATTAACCTATTTTCTATGTAAAAACGGACAAATTTGCACATTTTCATTTACATAAGGTCTGAATAAAACTACATATGAATCAAGATTTACATGTACTTATACTAAAGTTGTACAAAAATGTTTAGAAGTGAGTAGTTTCTCGAGATTTGCGACTGTAATGTAAATCACTTTCACGTATCAGCTCCCAAATATAATATCCTATCATGTTTTCGTTATACGCTCCCAGGTCACAAAAAAATAAAACAAACAAACACAAAAGCAAAGCTTGAAGAGGAAAATAGGTCCTTCCCATTTACTTTAGACATAAGCAATTGGGAAATAACACCCAGGAACAAGAGAAAGTAAATTTTGTTACATAGTGCAATTAAATATTCCTTAACTGCCATTTCACTGGATCATTGGTATTGTGTAAAATAGATATAATATATTTCAAATGAGGATTCGTGCTGAAGATAGTGTAGATGGAGAGTTTTTCTTCTGAAGAAAACGATTTTTTTAAACGCATGAAATTGAATGGTCTTTTTCAGGATCATCACATCGCGAGAAAGGGAAATCTGTGATTGGACATAAGTGACGCATAGCATACTAAAATACAAATAGAAACACTAACAGCTGTAGGAACTGTCTAAATGGGATCTCCTAATATAAATTTTCATCATCCCAAGTAATTAAATATCAGAAGTTAATGAAGGAAACAGACGTGTTTCAAATCTCATCAAGCCCATTAAGGGCATTAAGATTAGTACCTTGAATTGTCCAAGTACCTCCTAACACTCGGACTAGAATTATACCGTCTATCTGCTGCCTCTTATGTAACAAATTCTTCAGGCTAAAGACCTTCAATGTTGCATAAAGAAGACAACGAAACTCAACTGTATCAGAGCAAATAACTAAAACTGTACATGTGTGAAAAAGATTAATACATCTGTATTGAATATACTTGCAGGTGTTTTGTTTGTTGTAACCTCTTATAATTTGATGCTTATTGAACAAAAACTACGTAACTTTGCATTAATTTCAAGGCCTATCACGATAATCTAAATTATCCCAATATTTTTTTTTCAGAAATTATTGTTATACAAAAAATATTGTATGGCTACATCAGAACCATCTAGTATATTTTATTTTAGTCCTCCGCTAGTACAGCGGTAAGTTGGCGGACTTACAACGCTAAAATCAGAGGTTCGATTCCCATCGGTGGGCTCAGCAGATAGCCCTATGTGGCTGTGCTATAAAAGAAACACATTAAGACTAGAAGGAAGGCAGCTAGTCATCACCGTTCACCGCTAACCCTTGGGCTACTCTTTTACCAACGAATAGTGGGATAGATCGTCACATTATAACGCTCCCACGGCTAAAAGGACGAGCATGTTTGGTGTAACGGGGATTCGAACTCGCGATCCTCGGATTACGAGGTCAGTGCCTTAACCACCTGGCCATGCTGGACCCACAAACATCTAATGAACAACTTTACATAGTTTATGACAATTGAACTTTTTTTTTTTATTATTCTCTTAAAAAATACAGAACTTCAAGATATTGTGACCTACTATAAAATTGTTTAAAATTAGTGTGCTCTACAGAAACTAATTTTTCATATAATAATAGCAAGTCTTTTAGTATGATGGATTAAATGGATACATTTTGAATAACGAATGTCATAATTAAATATAACTCGCATAGGAGATGAATAATTTCCAGTTATAAAGATTTGACACAAATGATACAATTATGTTATTGTTACCCAGTAGGTGGCACAATGTCGACGCACTTAAAAAAAAAGGAAACAAACTAAAAGCTAAATTGCTATTAACCGGAAATTCTTACTGGAACTTTGTCTTTGAACTTAATAAAGCACGGGTAATTAATTTCACGAGGGGTAAAATCAGGTATTGTTTTATGATAAGTCCCCAGCGCCTCAGAGATAAATCTAAAGGTTTATGACGTTAAAAAACGAGTTTCGAAAGCCCTTTGGGTAACTTTGTGCTTTAAGATAAACAAACTTTATAAAATAATTGAAACTCTAACATGAAAGGAAGTATTTCTAATGTTTCTGTTTAAAATAATGGCACTCAACAAACCTTTAGAAATTTACAATAAAAAAGTAAATCAAATTGTATGATTTTTTAAGCTGACGCTAAATATTGGTTAGTTGATTTTTACTAAGTTTCATGGAATTTGGTTAAGTTTACACTGTGAAAAACGAAATAAGTCAAGGGTTGTTACTAATACCTTACCATAGCCTGGAATGGGTGATTTCTTTTCATATTATTGGGTTTTATAACACGATGACTAAAGATGACAGTAATAAAAGGAAAATTGTAAACAAAATGTACTCATTTGTAAAACACGGACTGTGTGACCTATGAGACAGGCAGGTTTGACTTCAAAGTAGTCATCACCACTGTTACTAGCATTGGAGGTTATAGTTTTCTCGATGTCTCAGTTCTCAAACAGCAGAAAAACTCTGTCATAAGCCTTTGAGAAACCCTGAACTGTAGAGATATTTCTCAGAAATAGACATTTTATCAGTGGCTTCTCTTCGGTCTCGGCTGATTGAGAACTTGGACCAAACAAGATGCTATCTTGTTGGTAAGAATAAATGTGTTCAAACAGCAGAAGGAAAATATGAGAAGTTCTGGTCATTTGAAGTCAAAAGTAGAAGAAAGGTAAGTAATTTGATCATCATGGCAAAAATTCAGGTTAAGATATTGTGGTCATCTGAATTCTGACACGAGTTAAGTGACATTGCTACAGGTTTGTTTGTGCTCACGAGTATATTGCTTTCACCCAAGTGACACCCCTGTTCACCAAGCTTCACTGAGTCTAACACTCGAATCATACGCAGGTATACAGCCTATTGTTATCATCTCGAAACAACACGTCCATCTGCAATCTGTTCACGTTCTTTTTACCATTATCTTGTTGTTATATGAACAGAGTCCAAGTCCAATAGTAATTTAAAAAGCATTAAATTATAAGCAGTAAATCCAAGAACTGGAACAGACTGGTCACTGTACAAGCATCAATATTTAATTTTATATAATGAGAATCCATTAGCAAAAAAATCTCACCTCCATTAGGCTTTATCAGGTACAATTTAATACACTTCAGGTGAGTTCGAAGCAATTTGCCGTGAATGAGTTCTTACCACAAGTTGTACAATAACATTGAACTGCACCTTGAACTGAAACAAAGGTTAGGAAAATGTTCAGTGAAACTGAATTCTCAAAAAATAATTAAATCTAAAGAAATAAAAATAGAGACAAGTCCACTCTAATAGCTGGACCAATCACCTCAAAGTATATCCTCATTCGTTTAAATAGATTATGTCACAACACCATATAAAGTTGATGTATCTGTGCCTGTGAGTTGTCTCTGATATCAGTGTCCAGGCATGGAGGCTGCTAAAAAGGGTTCCAGATTTTCCAGTTACTACAGTTCTTTTAACTAAGCTCCCAAGATATACAAACAGAAAATGTCAGTTTATACGTGCAAGACTTACTTTACATTAGCTGTATGTAAAATTATATCAGTTTATACGATTAAAACTTACTTTATATGAGCTGTATGTAAGGTTATATCAGTTTAAACGTCCAAGATTTACTAAACATTAGCTTTATATAACGTTATGTCCGTTTGTACCTGCAAGACTTATTCTACATTAGCTGTATGTAATGTTATATCAGTTTGTAAGTGCAAGATTTACTCTACATTAACTGTTTGTAAGGTTATATCGGTTTATACGTGGAAGATTTACTCTACATTAGCTATATCTAATATTATGTCAGTTTATACGTGCAAGACTTTCTCTATATTAGCTGTATGCAAAGTTATATCAGTTTATACGTGCAAGATTTACTCTAAATTCTCTGTATGGAAGATTATATCAGTTTATACGTGCAAGACAAACTCTACATTAGCTGTAATAAAGATTATATTTGTTTATACGTGGAAGATTTACTCTAAATTAGCAGTATGTAAGGTTATATCAGTTTAAACGTGCAAGATTTACTTTACATTAGCTCTATGTAGGGTAATATCAGTTAATTCGTGCAGTAGTTTCTATACATTAGCTGTTTGTAATGTTATATCAGTTTATACGTCCGAAATTTACTCTACATTAGCTATATCTAATGTTATATCAGTAGATACATGCAAGATTTACTCTACACTAGCTGTATGTAAGGTTATATCAGTGTATACGTGCAAGACTAACTCTACATTCGCTATATGTTAGGTTATGTCAATTTGTACCTTTAAGATTTACTCTACTAAAGCTGTATGTAAGGTTATGTTAGTTAATACGTGCAAAATTTACGCTACAATAGCTGAATGTAATATTATAACAGTTTATACGTGCAAGATTTATTTTACCTTACCTGTATATATGGTTATGTCAGTATATACGTGCAAGATGTTATCTAGATTAGATGTATGTCAGGTTATATCTGTTTGTACGTGCAAGACTTACTCTACATTAGCTGTATGTAAGGTTATCTCAGTTTATACGTGCAAGACTTGCTTTACATTAGCTGTATGTAAGGTTATGTCAGTTTATACGTGCAAGACTTACTCTACATTAACTGAATGTAAGGTTATGTCAGTTTATACGTCCAAGACTTACTCTACATTAGCTGTATGTAAAGTTATGTCAGTTTATACTGCAAGACTTACTCTACATTAGCTGTATGTAATGGTATATCAGGTTATACGTGCAAAACGTACTCTACGTTAGCTGTATGTAAGGTTATAACAGTTTATACGTGCAAGATTTACTCTACATAAGCTGCATGAAATGTAATATCCGTTTATACGTGCAAGACGTACTCAACATTAGCTGAATGTAAGGTTACATGAGTTTATACGTGCAAAACGTACTCTACATTAGCTCTATGTAATGTTATATCAGCTTATACGTGCATGATTTACTCTACATTAGCAGTATGTAATGTTAAGTCAGTTTACACGTGCATGACTTAGTCTAAATAAGCTGTATGTAAGGTTATATCAGTTTATACAAGCAAGATTTACTCTACATTACTGTATGTAAAATTATATCAGTATATTCGAGCAAGATTTACCCTACATCAGCTGTATGTAAAGTTATATCAGTATATTCGTGCAAAATTTACTCTACATTTCCTGTATCTAATGTTATATCAATTTATACGTGCAAGACTAACTCTACATTTTCTATATGTTAGGTTATGTCAATTTATACCTGCAAGATTTACTCTTCTAAAGCTGTATGTAAGGTTATGTTAGTTAATACATGCAAAATTTACTCTACAATAGCTGAATGTAATATTCTAACAGTTTATACGTGTAAGATTTATTTTACATTACCTGTATATATGGTTATGTCAGTTTATACGTGCAAGATGTTATCTAGATTAGATGTATGTAAGGTTATATCTGTTTATACCTGCAAGACTTACTCTACATTAGCTGTATATAAGGTTATATCAGTTTATACGTGCAAGGTTAACCCTACGTTAGCTGCATGTAAGATTATATCTGTTTATACGTGCAAAATTTACTCTACATAAGCTGTATGTAAGGTTATATCAGTTTATAGGTGCAATATTTACTCTAAATTAGCTGTATGTAATGTTATATCACTTTATACGTGCAAGATGTACACTACATTAGCTATATGTAATGTCATATCAGTTTATACGTGAAAGATTTACTTTACATTCGCTGTATGTAATGTAACATCCGTTTATACAAGCAAGACTTACTCTACATTAGCTGTATGTAA
Source organism: Tachypleus tridentatus (assembly GCF_004210375.1). Lineage (NCBI taxonomy): Eukaryota > Metazoa > Arthropoda > Merostomata > Xiphosura > Limulidae > Tachypleus > Tachypleus tridentatus. Next base: position 164,249,094 of record NC_134831.1, on the reverse strand, counting down.
GGTTATGTTAGTTTGTAAGTAAAAGACTTACTCTCTATTAGCTGTATGTAATGTTATGTCAGTTTATACCTGCAAGACTTACTATACGTTAGCTGTATGTGAAGTTATATCAGTTTATAGATGCAATATTTACTCTACATTAGCTGTAAGTAATGTATATCACTTTATACGTGCAAGGTTTACTCTACATTTGCTCTATGTAAGATCATATGAGTTTATACGTGCAAGATTCAATTTACACTAGCTGTATGTTATGTAATATCCGTTTATACGTGCAACACTTACTCTACGTTACCTGTATGTAAGGTTTATCAGTTTATACGTGAAGATTTACTCTACCCTTGCTGCATATAAGGTTATCTCAGTTTACACGTGCATAACTTACTCTACATATGCTGTATGTAAAATTATGTGAGTTTATACGCGCAAGACTTACTCTACATTAGCTGTATGTAATGTTATATCAGTTTGTAAGTGCAAGATTTACTCTACATTAACTGTTTGTAAGGTTATATCGGTTTATACGTGGCAGATTTACTCTACATTAGCTGTATCTAATATTATGCCAATTTATACGTGCAAGACTTTCTCTATATTAGCTGTATGCAAAGTTATATCAGATTATACGTGCATGTCTTAGTCTACATAAGCTGTATGTAAGGTTATATCAGTTTACACAAGCAAGATTTACTCTACATTAGCTGTATGTAAGGTTATATCAGCTTATTCGTGCAAAATTTACTCTACATTACCTGTATCTAACGTTATATCAATTTATACGTGCAAGATTTACTCTACATTAACAGTATTTAAGGTTAAATCATTTTACACGTGCATGACTTACTCTACATAAGATGTATGTAAGGTTATATCAGTTTATGCGTGCAAGACTTACTCTACATAAGCTGTATGTAAGGTTATGTCAGTTTATACGTGCAAGACTTAATCTACATAAGCTGTATGTAAGGTTATGTCAGTTTATACGTGCAAGACTTAATCTACCTTAGCTGTATGTAATGTTATATCAGTTTATATGTGCAAGATTTACTCTACATTAACTGTTTGTAAGGTTAAATCAGTTTACACGTGCATGACTTACTCTACATAAGATGTATGTAAGGTTATATCAGTTTATGCGTGCAAGATTTACTCTACATTAGCTGTATGTAAGGTTATATCAGCTTATTCGTGCAAAATTTACTCTACATTACCTGTATCTAACGTTATATCAATTTATACGTGCAAGATTTACTCTACATTAACAGTATTTAAGGTTAAATCATTTTACACGTGCATGACTTACTCTACATAAGATGTATGTAAGGTTAAATCAGTTTACACGTGCATGACTTACTCTACGTTAGCTGTATGTAAGATTATATCTGTTTACACGTGCAAGACTTACTCTACATTAGCTGTATGCAAGGTTATATAAGTTTATACGTGCAAGACTACCTCTACATTCCCTATATGTTAGGTTATGTCAATTTATACCTGCAAGATTTACTCTTCTAAAGCTGTATGTAAAGTTATGTTAGTTAATACGTGCAAAATTTACTGTAAAATAGCTGAATGTAATATTATAACACTTTATACGTGCAAGAATTATTTTACATTACCTGTATATATGGTTATGTCAGTTTATACGTGCAAGATGTTATCTAGATTAGATGTATGTAAGGTTATATCTGTTTATACGTGCAAGACTTACTCTACATTAGCTGCATGTGAAATTATATCAGTTTGTAGATGCAATATTTACTCTACATTAGCTGTAAGTAATGTATATCACTTTATACGTGCAAGATTTACTCTATATTTGCTCTATGTAAGATCATATGAGTTTATGCGTGCAAGATTCAATTTACATTAGCTGTATGGAATGTTATATCAGTTTATACGTGAAGATTTACTCTACCCTTGCTGTAGGTAAGATTATATCAGTTTACACGTGCATGATTTACTCTACATATGCTGTGAGTAAAATTATGTCAGTTTATACGTGTAAGACTTACTCTTCATTAGCTGTATGTAATGTTATATCAGTTTGTAAGTGCAAGATTTACTCTACATTAACTGTTTGTAAGGTTATATCGGTTTATACGTGGAAGATTTACTCTACATTAACTGTTTGTAAGGTTATATCGGTTTATACGTGGAAGATTTACTCTATATTAGCTGTATGCAAAGTTATATCAGATTATACGTGAATGTCTTAGTCCACATAAGCTGTATGTAAGGTTATATCAGTTTATAAAAGCAAGATTTACTCTACATTAGCTGTATGTAAAGTTATATCTGTATATACGAGGAAGATTTACTCTACATTACCTGTATCTAATGTTATATCAACTTATACGTGCAAGATTTACTCTACGTTAACAGTATTTAAGGTTATATCAGTTTATACGTGCATGCTTTACTCTACATAAGATGTATGTAAGGTTATATCGGTTTATACGTGGAAGATGTATTCTACGTTAGCTGTATGTAAGATTATATCTGTTTACACGTGCAAGACTTACTCTACATTAGCTGTATGCAAAGTTATATCAGTTTATACGTGCAAGACTAACTCTACATTTTTTATATGTTAGGTTATGTCAACTTATACCTGCAAGATTTACTCTTCTAAAGCTGTATTTAAGGTTATGTTAGTTAATACGTGCAAAATTTACTCTACAATAGGTAAATGTAATATTATAACAGTTTATACGTACAAGATGGTATCTAGATTAGATGTATGTAAGGTTATGTCAGGTTATACGCTGAAGACTTACTCTACAATAGCTGTATGTAAAATTATATCAGTTTATACGTTTAAAACTTACTTTATATTAGCTGTATGTAAGGTTATATCAGTTTATACGTCCAAGATTTACCATACATCAGCTGTATGTAATGTTATATCCGTTTGTAGGTGCAATATTTATTCTACATTACCTGTATGTAATGTTATATCAGCTTAGTCGTGCAAGATTTACTCTACATTTGCAGTATGTAAGGTTGTATCAGTTTACACGTGCATGACTTACTCTACATAAGCTGGATGTAAGGTTATGTCAGTTTATACGTGCAAGACTTACTCTACATTAACTGTATGTAATGTTATATCAGCTTATTCGTGCAAGATTTACTCTACATTTGCAGTATGTAAGGTTGTATCAGTTTACACGTGCATGACTTACTCTCCATATGCTGTATGTAAAGTTATATCTCTTTTTACGTGCAAGATTCACTCTACATTTGCTGTGTGTAAGGTCATATCAGTTTATACGTGCAAGATTTACTTTACATTAGCTCTATATAAGGTTATGTCAGTTTATACGTGGAAGATTAACTCTAATTTAACTCTATTTAAAATTATGTCAGTTTATACCTGCAAAAATTACTCTTCATAAGCTGTATGCAAATTTATATATTAGTTTATACGTGCAAGATTTACTCTAAATTAGCTGTATGGAAGATTATATCAGTTTATTCGTGCAAGACTTTCTTTACATTAGATGTATGAAATATTATATTTGTTTATACGTGCCAGACTTACTCTACTTTAGCAGTATGTAAGGTAATGTCAGGTTATACGCTCAAGATTTAGTGTACAATAGCTGTATGTAAAATTATATCAGTTTATGCGTTTAAAACTTACTTTGTTTTAGCTGTATGTAAGGTTATGTTAGGTTATACGTTCAAGATTTACTATACATTAGCTGTATGTAATGTTATATTAGTTTGTAGGTGCAATATTTATTACACATTACCTGTATGTAATGTTATATCAGGTTATACGTGCAAGACTTATTTTCTATTAGGTGTATGTAAGGTTATATCAGTTTATACTTGCAAGATTTTCTCTACATTAGCTGTAGGTAATGTTATATCAATTTATACCTGCAAAAATTACTCTTCATTAGCTGTATGCAAATTTATATATCAGTTTATACCTGCAAGATTTACTCTACATTAGCTGTATGTAAGGATATGTAATTTGTACGTGCAAGATTCACTCTACATTAAATGTTTGTAAGGTTATATCGGTTTATACGTGGAAGATTTAATCTACATTAACTGTGTGTAAGGTTATGTCAGTTTATACGTGCAAGATTAAATCTACATTAGCTGTATGTTATGTAATATCCGTTTATACGTGCAAGACTTACCTTACTCTACATTAGCTGAATGTAAGGTTATGTCAGTTTATACGTACAATATTTATTCTACATTAGGTGTATGTAAGGTTATACCTGTTTATACGTGAAAAGAGTTATCAAACATTATCTGTATGTAATGTTATGTGAGTTTATTCGTGCAAAACTTACTGTACCTTAGCTATATGTAAAGTTATATCAGTTTACACGTGTAAGATTTATTCTACATTACCTCGATGTAAGGTTATATCAGTTTATTCGTGCAATATTTTCTCTACATTAGCTGTTTGTAATGTTATATCAGTTTATACGCCCGAAATTTACTGTACATTAGCTGTATCTAATGTTATATGAGTTTATACATGCAAGATTTACTCTACACTAGCTGTATGTTAGGTTATGTGAACTTATACCTGGATGATTTACTCTACTTAAGCTGTATGTAAGGTTATGGTAGTTAATACGTGCAAAATTTACTCTTCAATAGCTGTGTATAATATTACAACAATTTATACGTGCAAGATTTATTTTGCATTACCTGTATGTAAGGTTTTGTCAGTTTATACGTGCAAGATTTATCATGCATTAGTGGTATGTAAACTTATGTCAGTTTATAAATGCAATATTTTCTTTACATTAGCTGTATGTAAGGTTATATCAGTTTATACGTGCAAAATGTACTCTACATTAGCTGTATGAAGAGTTATATCAGCTTATAGGTGCAATATTTACTCATTAGCTGTGGAAAGGTTATATCAACTTATACGTGCAGGACTTACTCTACATTATCTGTATGTAAGGTTATATCAGTTTATACGTGCAAAAGTTACACTACATAAGCTGTATGTCAGGTTATGTCAGTTTGTACGTGCAAGACTTTCTTTACTTTTGCTCTATGTACAATTATATCAGTTTATATGTTTAACACGTACTCTACATAAGATGTATGTAAGGTTATCTCAGTTTATACGTGCAAGATTTACTATACATCAGCTGTATGAAACATTATATTTGTTTATACGTGCAAGACATAATCTACATTAGCTGTTTGTAAAGTTATGTAAGATTATACGCTCAAAACTTATTCTACAATAGCTGTATGTAATGTTAAGTCAGTTTATACGGGCAAGACCTACTCTGCACTAGCTGTATCTAAGGTTATATCAGTTTATACGTGCAAATCTTACTCTACATTAGCTGTACGTTAGGTTATATCAGTTTATACGAGCACGATTTACTCTACCTTAGCTTATGTAAGGTTATATAAGTTTATACGTGCAAGATTTACTCTACTTTAGCAGTATGTAAGGTAATGTCAGGTTATACGCTCAAGATTTATTGTACAATAGCTGTATGTAAAATTATACAGTTTATGCGTTTAAAACTTACTTTGTTTTAGCGTATTCAAGATTTACTATACATTAGCTGTATGTAATGTTATATTAGTTTGTAGGTGCAATATTTATTACACATTACCTTTATGTAATGTTATATCAGTTTATACATGCAAGACTTACTTTACATTACCTGTATGTAAGATTATATCAGGTTATACGTGCAAGACTTATTTTCTATTAGGTGTATGTAAGGTTATATCAGTTTATACGTGCAAAATGTACTCTACATTAGCTGTATGAAGAGTTATATCAGTTTATAGGTGTAATATTTATTCATTAGCTGTATGTCAGGTTATATCAGCTTATATTGCAAGATTTACTCTACATTAGCTGTATGTAGTGTTATATCATTTTATACGTGCAACATTTACTCTACATTAGCTGTATGTAAGGTTATGTCAGTTTATACATGCAAGACGTACTCTACATTAGCTGTATGTAATGTTATATCAGTTTATACAAGCAAGACTTACTCTATATTAGCTGTATGTAAGATTATATCAGGTTTTACGAGCAAGACTTACTCTACATTAGCTGTATGTCATTATGTCTGTATATATTATTTTACTCAGTTTATATCAGTTTATAGATTTAAAACTACATTAGCTGTATGTAAGGTTATATCAGTTTATAGTGCAAGATTTACACTACATTAGCTGTATGTAAGGTTATGTGAGTTTATGCGTGCAAGACTTACTTTACCGTTTCTGTATGTACAATTATATCAGTTTATACGTTTAAAACGTACTCTCCATAAGCTGTATGTAAGGTTATATCAGTTTATAGTGCAAGATTTACACTACATTAGCTGTATGTATGGTTATGTCAGTTTATACCTGCAACACTTTTAAACCTTAGCTGTATGTAAGGTTATATGAGTTTATACAAGAAAGATTTATTCTATATTAGCTGTGTGTAAATTTATATCAGTTTATACGGGCAAGACTTACTCTATATTAGCTGTATGAAAGGTTATATCAGTTTATAGGTGCAATATTTACTCTACATTAGCTGTAGGTAAGGTTACATGAATTTATACATTTAAGATTTACTATACATTAGCTGCATGTTGTGTTATGCCAACATAAACGTGCAAGACTAACTCTACATTAGCTGTATGAAGGGTTATATCAGCTTATACGTGCAATATTTACTCATTACCTGTATGTAAAGTTATATCATCTTATACGGTCAAGACTAATTCCACATTAGCTGTATTTAAGGTTATGTCAGTTTATAGTGCAAGATTTACTCTACATTAGCTGTATGTAATGTTATATCATTTTATACGTGCAAGATTTATTTTGCATTTACTGTATGTAAGGTTATATCAGTTTATACAAGCAATACTTACTGTATATTAGCTGTATGTAAGTTTATATCAGGTTATACGTGCAAGACTTATTTTCTATTAGCTGTATGTAAGGTTATATCAGTTTATACTTGCAAGACTTCCTCTGCATTAGCTGTAGGTAAGGTTATATCAATTTATACGTGCAAACATTACTATACATCATCTGTATGTAAGGTTATATCACTTTATACGTGCAAGATTTACTTTACTTTAGCTGTATGTAAAATTATATCAGTTTAAACGTTTAAAACTTACTCTACCTAAGTTGTATGTAAGGTTATATATGTTTATACGTCCTAGATTTACTATACATTATCTTTATGTATTGATATGTCCGTTTTTACCTACCCGACTTACTCTACATTAGCTGTATGTAAGGTTATGTCAGTTCAGATGTGCAAGACTTACTCTACATTAGGTGTATGTAAGGATATATCAGTTTATACAAGTAAGATTTATTCTATATTAGCTATATGTATATGTTATATCCAGACTTATACATTAGCTGTATGTAAGGTTATATCAGTTTATAGGTGCAAGACTTACTCTATATTAGGTGTATGTAAGGATATATCAGTTTATACAAGTAAGATTTATTCTATATTAGCTGTATGTAAGGTTATATAAAGTTATACGAGGAAGACTTATTGTACATTAGCTGTATGTAAGGTTATATCAGTTTATAGGTGCAATTTTTACTCTATATTAGGTGTATGTAAAGTTATATCAGTTTATACAAGCAAGACTTACTCTATATTAGGTGTATGTAAGGTTATATCAGGTTATACGAGCAAGACTTACTGTACATTAGCTGTATTTAAGGTTATATCAGTCTACAGGTGCAATATTTACTCTACATTAGTTGTATGTAAAGTTATATCAATTTACACATTCAATATTAACTCTACATTAGCTGTATGTAATATTATATCACTTTTTACGTGCAAGATTTACTCTACATTAGCTGTATGTAAGGTTCTGTTAGTTTATACCTGCAAGAGTTACTAAACCTTAGCTGTATGTAAGGTTATATCAGTTTATACGAGCAAGATTTACTCCACATTAGCTGTATTTAAGGTTATCTCAGTTTAAAGTGCAAGACTTACTCTAAATTAGCTGTATGTAATGTTATATCATTTTATACGTGCAAGATTTATTCTGCATTAGCTCTATGTAAAGTAATATCAGTTTATACGTGCAAAACATACTCTACGTAAGCTGTATGTCAGGTTATATCTGTATAGACGTGGAAGACTTACTTTGCTTTAGCTGTATGTAAAATTATATCAATTTATACGTCTAAAACTTACTCTACATAAGCTGTATGTAAGGTTATGTCAACTTATACGTGTAAGATTTACTCTACATTAGCTGTATGTAAGGTTATATCATCTTATAAGTAAAGGACTTTCTCTACGTAAATTGTATGTAAGGTTATAAAAGTTTATACCTGCAAAATTTACTATACCTGAGCTGTATGTAAGGTTGTATGAGTTTATACGTGCAAGATTTACACTACATTTGGTATATGTAAGGTTATATCAGGTTATACGGGCAAGACTAACTGCACATTAGCTGTATGAAGAGTTATATCAGCTTATACGTGCAATATTTACTCATTACCTGTATGAAAAGTTATATCATCTTACACGGTCAAGACTAATTCCACATTAGCTGTATTTAAGGTTATGTCAGTTTATAGTGCAAGATTTACTCTACATTAGCTGTATGTAAGTTTATATCACTTTTTACGTGCAAAATTTACCCTACATTTGCTGTAAGGTTATATCAGTTTATAAATCATGTATTTGTGTATGTAAAGTTATATCAGTTTATACGTGCAAGATTTACTTTTCATTAGCTATATGTAATGTAATATCCATTTATACGTGCAAGACTTACTCTACATTAGCTGTATGTAAGGTTATATCAGTTTATACGTGCAAGATTTACTCTATATTAGCTGTATGTAAGGTTATATCAGCTTATACGTGCAAAACTAACTCTAGATTATCTGTATGACGGGTTATATCAGCTTATAGGTGCAATATTTACTCATTAGCTGTGGAAAGGTTATATCAACTTATACGTGCAGGACTTACTGTACATTATCTGTATGTAAGGTTATATCAGTTTATACGTGCAAAAGTTACACTACATAAGCTGTATGTCAGGTTATGTCAGTTTGTACGTGCAAGACTTTCTTTACTTTTGCTCTATGTACAATTATATCAGTTTATATGTTTAACACGTACTCTACATAAGATGTATGTAAGGTTATCTCAGTTTATACGTGCAAGATTTACTATACATCAGCTGTATGTAAAGTTATATCAGTTTATAGGTGCAAGATTTAATCTACATTTGCTGCTTGTAAAATTATATCAGTTTATACGTGAAAGAGTTACTCTGCATTATCTCTGTGTAAGGTTATCTCAGTTTATAGTGCAAGATTTACTCTATATTAGCTGTATGTAAGTTTATATCAGCTTATACGGGCAAGATTAACTCCACATTAGCTGTATGTAAGGTTATATCAGTTTATACGTGCAATATTTACTCTACATTAGCTGTATGTAATATTATATCACTTTTTACGTGCAAGATTTACCCTACATTTGCTATATGTAAAATCGTATCAGTTTATACGTGCAAGAATTACTTTACATTATCTATATGTAATGTTCTGTTAGTTTAAACCTGCAAGAGTTACTAAACCTTAGCTGTAAGTAAGGTTATATCAGTTTATACGAGCAAGATTTACTCTACATTAGGTGTATGATAAGGTTATATCAGTTCATACAAGGAAGACTTACTCCACATTAGCTGTATTTAAGGTTATCTCAGTTTATTGTGCAAGACTTACTCTAGATTAGCTATATGTAAGGTTATATCATTTTATAGGTGCAAGATTTATTCTGCATTAGCTCTATTTAAAGTAATTTCAGTTTATACGTGCAAACCATACTCCACGTAAGCTGTATGTCAGGTTATGTCTGTTTATAAGTGCAAGACTTACTTTACTTTAGCTGTATGTACAATTATATCAGTTTATACGTTTAAAACTTACTCTACATAAGCTGTATGTAAGGTTATATCAATTTATACGTGTAAGATTTACTCTACGTTAGCTGTATGTAAGGTTATATCAGCTTATACGTAAAAGACTTTCTCTACATAAATTGTATGTAAGGTTATGAAAGTTTATACCTGCAAAATTTACTATACCTGAGCTGTATGTAAGGTTGTATGAGTTTATACGTGCAAGATTTACACTACATTAGCTGTAGGTAAGGTTACATGAATTTATACATTTAAGATTTACTATACATTAGCTGCATGTAATGTTATGTCAGTTTATTTGTGCAAGACTATCTCTACATTAGCTGTATAAAGGGTTATATCAGTTTATAGGTGCAATATTCACTCTACATTAGCTGTATGTAAGGTTATATCAGCTTATACGTGAAGGACATACTCTACGTTAGCTGTATGTTAGATTATGAAAGTTTATTAGTGCATGATTTACTATACCTTAGCTGTATGCTAGGTTGTATGAGTTTATACGTTCAAGATTTACTCTACATTAGGTGAATGTAAGTTTATATCCGTCTATACGGGCAAGAACTACTTTACATTAGCTGTATGTAAAAGTATATCAGTTTATAGGTGGAATATTTACTCTACATTAGCTGTATGTAAGTTTATATAAATTTATACATTTAAGATTTACTATACATTAGCTGCATGTAATGTTATGCCAGCTTAAACGTGCAAGGCTAACTCTACATTATCTGTATGTAAGGTTATGTCAGTTTATACAAGCAAGACTTACTCTATATTAGCTGTATGTAAGTTTATATCAGGTTATACGTGCAAGACTTATTTTCTATTAGCTGTATGTAAGGTTATATCAGTTTATACTTGCAAGACTTCCTCTGAATTAGCTGTAGGTAAGGTTATATCAATTTATACGTGCAAGATTTACTATACCTTAGCTGTGTGTAAGGTTGTATGAGTTTATACGTGGAAGATTTACACTACATGATGTGTATGTAAGGTTATATCAGTTTATAGGTGCAATATTTCCTGTACATTAGTTGTATGTAAAGTTATATCAGCTTATACGTGCAAAACTAACTCTACATTATCTGTATGACGGGTTATATCAGCTTATAGGTGCAATATTTACTCAATAGCTCTGGAAAGGTTATATCAACTTATACGTGCAGGACTTACTCTACATTAGCTGTATGTAAGGTTTTGTTAGTTTATACGTGGACGACGTACTCTACCTTAGCTGTGTGTAAATTTATATCAGTTTATACGGGCAAGACTTAGTCTATATTATCTGTATGTAAGGTTATTTCGGTTTATAGGTGCAATATTTACTCTACATTAGCTGTATATAATGTTATGTCAGTTTATACGTTCAAGATGTACTCTACATTAGCTGTATGTAAGGTTATGTCAGTTTATACGTGCAAGATTTACTGTACATTAGCTGTATGTAAGGTCTAATTGCTGCTGTTCTTGCACTAATAATATTTCCAAGTGGAAATATATTGTATAACGCAAAAGTCGTTAAAATTATATAATTAATGTTGATTGAGCTTGAAACATTACAGGACTAACATAAGTTACTGAAAGTGTAAACCTTTAAGTAATCGACGTTATTGTTTTTCGTTCATCATCAGCCTTTACATTTTTAAGTAATGAAAGATGTATACTTTGGTGTAGAAGTGAACTCGATGTCATTTATTCCTTGCAAATTGTCTGGAGTTGGTTGACTTGTATACACTAGATTTGTGTGTGTGTATTTTTCTTATAACAAAGCCACATCGGGCTATCTCTTATATGTACTGAGAGGAATCAAACTCCTGGTTTTCGCGTTGTAAATCCGAAGACTTACCACTGTCCTAGCGGGCGACCCTTAGATTGTTAAATAAATATTTTGTAATTGGTGTGTTGTCAACCCAAACGACGGTTTCTCGTTCCCACAATAGAGAAACCTATTATATTTGTACTGCTAATTGAAAAGCATCTTATAAGACTTTAGATACACTGCTTATTGACAAGTTTTATGAAAGAGTTGAGATGAAATGCTTATTGACACGCTACTTAGAATTTAATTTTCAATGAATAAACTTTCCATTAGGAAATAGAAAGGGAACCAATCGTTTAGACTGATAGGTAGTTTCGCCTGTACATTCTGTAGCATACTCGTGTGTCAGGATAAAATAGGCATATGGGAACAGAATCCACCTTTTAATGTGTGTTAGCGCGTCTTATTATGTAATATACGAAATAAATGATGCAAGTACCACATTTTAGTGTACCCAGAACATGTAGTACTTCGTTGTAGCACAAATTCTATATAATTAAAAGAGTAACGTGTGCACGTGCGTGGAAAGCTTTTTAAAATTCATAAAAATTATATAAAAATGAAATTAGAGGTTGGGAAGTATGGACGAAGTCATTATACGCTTGAAGGAGGGGTGGTTGTAGACAGAATTTCGTATTACAAAGTGAAAGGTATTGGGGAATATATCTGACATCCTTCAGAGCCCTATATCGAACAGAAGTTTATATGTTAAGGTTTTGTGTGGGAATTTCTTCATTTGTTTACAGAAATGTAGAGAACCGGTACTGTCGCCTGGTAGCAATATCACCGAGTTTTAATACTTGTCCCCGATATCCAGCGTCGCTAGAGAAACGATATGATAAACCTGGTGTTTCTCACGAGATAAGTCTATAGCGTTGTCGTTTGTTATCAGAACATTCGGCTTAAAGTGCCTTTTGTATTAGAGGTGTTGGATGGGTATTACATATTGTGAAATAGGTTTAATCTAGCAGTCACTGAAAGACCCACACTGTATTTATATTTGTGCATTCAAATACAAAATAATACAACCCAAAAAGTTTACCATACGCAAAACACGAGTTCTCTCCCCCTCCCTAATAAATAATCAAATCGCCACATTTCGCTGTACAATATATCGTCTTTCCTTGTTGCACCAAAATAAATAATTAAACTGTAACGTTTTACTGTACAAATAGCAGCAGAAATTGTACCCTAATCGTTTCATGGCGTAAAATACTTTCGAAACGGTTATGGATTATTTTTGTTTTTGTCACGAAATTTCATTTCGTTCAGGACAAGATTTGTGTGTTCATTTTAAAGACAACAGGTGAAAAGCTTAGTGTTCCATTTAGTCGTTGTTTGTTCACGTGACCTGGGTGTATCATGTATATCTCTACCTCTACCTCTTTCCTTCCTTATTGATTTCGTTCTTGAGTGTTAGATGAGGGCCACGTTAATTCTTCAGTATAATATGGTCCATTAGAGCATGTTTTCTCAAACTTTGCTCCACGGAGCTCTTGGGCTCCGTCATAGTTATCTGGGGCTTCGCAAGGAAATTTCAGAATGTTAACAGTCTTTCCTAAAAATATAAAATTGAATCAGAACACGCTGTACAAAAAAGTAAAAACTAAAATATATCTTTAATATGACACGTTTATCACGTATTGGGCCTTTTAATATTTTATTCCGCTTAACGCCAAGCGATTTTATTTAGCTTCGGGAATGTTCTCGCGGTGAAAGTGTTAATACAATCTCAATCAACTTCAACAGTGGCACCATTGGTTGCTAGTAGATATGGCACCATCTCAAGATCGCATGCCCAGTAATTTTCGTATGAAACATCGGTCAACCCGGGATAGTGATGCCAACTGTCTTTTAAAAGCCAGATCTGGATTAGCGGCTAAATCTCGAATAAAATGAAACATGACGTCACAGCTGAAACTCGTCCAAATTTGAAACATTATGATGAAATTAGATGCAGTAGCAAGTATTTCAATTTCAAAGTATATTTACATAAAGTATAATTATATTTATGACAATTATAATTGGTAAATGTTAAGTTAGGTTAAATTCGTTGAAGTTTAATAAGACAAACTTGGTACCAATGAGCTCTATTTCGTTCGAGATTTATACTCACTTCAGATCTGGCTTAATATTTTGTTACTTGGCTTTAATACTTTTGTTAAAAAAAAAAAAAAATAATAATAATTTACCCTTTTCCTTTAGAAAAATATATTATTCTGGCGGCCTAGCCTTTTTTCCACAAATCTTTATTTCTGACTTTGTAATGGAAACACTGCTCTCAGATCAACATGACATTGTATGATGATAAAACACAAATGCTATTTTTTTTCCGTGAAAATACTTTTAAAGTGCCAAAGATACAATAATACGTTTTTAGGCAAATTATTAATTAGTTGTCCCCTTTATAGAAAAGTTGGGAACCCCTGCATTAGAGCTTGACATTTTACGATGGTTGGTTTGAAAAGTTAAGCGTTGTTACTTAGCGCCATCTAGTAATATACAATTTAATTATACAACTTATTTTCTTCAATATGTATCGGTGCTAATAAAACGTTTTACCATTTTATTAACACATCCCTCAGGATCCAAGTGACGTATTTGCACTACAGTTTGTTAAATATCAAAAGTAAATTCAATCCGAAAACTCTCAGAGAGAGTGGTTTTTGACTATCTTTTCGAGACAAGTTTTTATTTGTTAAATAGATAAGTATGCAAGTGAAATACAGCATCCTGACGTCTCAATACTAGCTAGTACTAAGGTCTACCTCCTTGAAGTAAATCCAATACATATCAATAAAGCCACGTTATAAGCACCAGTAATTAAACAACTGTCAACCTCTATGTTTCACTTTCAAATGAGATACGAACGATTTCACCTGTGATCCAGTATGGAAGGTCGAATCATCACGATAGTCAGAAGTAGGGTGAGTAAACAGTAACACTTTAAAAGCAGCTACAAGCATAATATTTTACTTGGCTTGCTGAATAATATCTGCTAAGGTGGTTATACAGGGTGTTCGGAAAGTCACTGTGCACTTATATATTTATTAACAGACATGTTTCAATATAGAATACAGGAGGTAAATATGAATGACAATTATAAATAATGTTGAAAGTGACCCTCGTTGGCATCAATACAGGCTTGGATCCTTCTTATTTTCTTTCTAAACACCGCTATCAGTTGCTGGCTTGAAATAGACTGAATGAATGCTGTTGTCATTCAGCGTGCGCGGACGATCTCGATACACTGCAGATTTTGCTGCTCCCCCTTGATAAAAGTCTGGTGGATTACGATCTGGTGAGCGTGGGGGCCACACGTCTTTGGAAATAATGCGGTCTTCAAAACATTCCTTTAATAATTGCATAGATCTGTGAGATGTGTGGGCAGTAGCACCATCCTGTTGAAACCATGAGTAATTGATTTCATCACTTGTCATCTGACCGATGAAGGTGTGAAGAATCTCCAAACAATAGCGCTTGCTGTGTGTTGTGTTCATAAAGAAAATAGGGCCAACAATTTGACGTCTGAAAATCGCAACCCACACACCAACCTTGAAATCATGTAGGGTGTTTCGTGCAAACTGTGAGGATTATCAGATGACCACAATCTTGAATTTTGTGAATTAACGTAACCCGAGAGGTGGAACCATGCTTCGTCGGTGATAAAGGTCACATCCAACACATTAGCTGTATTCTCTTCGATAAATCGGTTAAACCATCTACAATAGCGTATTTGCTTTTCATTATCAGTTGCTTCCAGTTCTTGTACCGCCATTATTTTGTATGGGAAGAGCTTTAATTTCTTTCTGACGGTCTTATGAACAGTTCCAAGACCAATATCATGCTGCTGAGCTAACTTTCGTAATAATTTTGATGGGCTCTGCATCACACCGTCAGAAATATCCAACAGTTTCTCTTCCGATAGCTTTGCTGGCCTTCCACAGCGTTTGACATCATCCACTGATCCTGTTTCCCGAAACTTATCAACAAGGTTACAAACTGCATTGCGATGTGGAACAGGTGTATCTGGGAATTTCTCAGCAAATCGCTGTCGCACCACATCTGTGTATCTACCACCTTCTTGGAATACGTGTTCGACGAGCCACACACGTTCTGCAGTTGTTAAAACCATACTGGGATTAAAATCTGAAATATAATAAAATATGATTACAAAACTGCACAGTGACTTTCTGAACACCCTGTATATGGTACTTGAATACCTTTACTTGTCTTTTGAAGACTTCCATGTTTCTTGTGCTTGGCCATGAAGTTCGTGATGCACTGAAATATTTCAGTCACCTTACCACTTCAAAACACTTTTCACAGTCACAATGCTAAAACAGTGAGAGAAATGTCTTTTTTTTAGCCAATAAAAATGTCTAAAAATTTCAGTTCAAGTTAAGAATAAAAAACGGATTAGGTAGATTTTTTCAGCAAAATGTCCCTCACTGACTCGTGGGGTGCCTGTTGAGACATCGATTCTGATGAACAAAATTGGAAACTATTATTGCGTGTATTTTACACAAAAATATCCACTGTTTATTTTCACTCATGTTAAAGTTTTTGTAATGTAGAAAAAATACCTTGATAGGTTATATACCTCTCATTTTAAGCGATAAAAGTGTTAAATACTATATATGTTAAGTAAAGAAGACTGGAGTAGGACTGTTTATTAGAGGCCCAGTTGAATCAATTAATTTAGTCTGGAAGTTAATTTGATAAAATTCACCTAAACTTAAAATAAATGCAGATAAATGTGAAACTTGTATTATTTCATTTCAACAGCGAGACTTTTCCGTCATTCTTACAGCAAACACACGGCCCTAAAGTGCGGAGTGCTATTGTGTTTTGAGGCAACGAAATGCTAACCGTGAACCATCGAATGACAGTCACTGATATATTGTCGCATTTCGTTTTCCATAGACACGAAATGTATCTATATATGAAACTCAAAATAACTCTGATTGTTTGTTTGGTATGCTTACTTATTTGTTCGCAACGTTCACTGCGCAGGTGACACTTCCCTCACATGAAAGCTCACAAAACGACAATTTTTCGTTCATATACGGGTCTATTGTCTGCTAGACAAACCGGTAATTGAGAGATACATTATACGACTAAATTATATGCAACCTTGGCATTTTATGGTGATTTACAGTTAATTTAGAATATAGTATTATAGACCTAGTTAGTTATAGCTCGTTTACTCTTTATATCTACTAATACATCATATATTTAATGTTAAACACAAAATAAATGTATGAAGAATTAGCACGTTTTATGTGGAAAAAATAAACAGTAGACCTAGCCCATAATATAAAATTATGCTACTTACCATAAAAAAATACCACGTGAAATGAGTAAGACTTACATTATAATACTTATTGTGTAAAATGAATTTAAAGTCAAAACGGCTTTAAGTGTATTTTAATTTACTTTTTCCCTGATGATTGGATACCTGGAAGTGGAGTTTTTTGTACTTTTTGATACATCATAGAGTATAATATTAACTTTTATATGTAGTATATTTTATACATCAATGTAAATACGGTATTACATTCATAAGAATATATTAAACTTATACTAAAGTAAATTCAACATAATATAATATACAAATTTATGTTTGAAATTTTAAGATTTGTTTATTTGCTTCCCAGTGGCACAGAGGTATGTCTGCTAACTCACACCGTTAAAAACCGGGTTTTGGTAGCCGTGGTGGGCAGAGCACAAATAGCTCATTGAGTGGTTTTGTATTTAATCAGAAACAAACAAACAAACGTTTTTATTTGTTTGTAGTTAAGCACAAAGCTACTACACAATGGCGCTATGCGCTGCCCACCACAAGTATCGAAATCTGGTTTCTAGCGTTATAAGTGCCACTGAAGTCTCCTTTAATATTTGAGGAGGAATGAATGGAATGGGAGAAACAGATCATACGTGTACAAGATAATCTAAATATTTTCAATATTTATATTTGTCAGTGAAAGAAAACAAAAACATTGTTCGTAAGGAAGCCCCGATTTAAAAGAAGTTCGTAGTTTATTTTGAAAAATCAAACCTATGGTATGTTGTTTTTTATAACTTCACAAATTATCTTTTTAACTTATAGAAATATGAAAAGGGGAAACAGAGAGAATAGTTTGTTTTTTGAACCCGAGCAACGCTGCTAGTATTTGATATTTATAACCACTGTAATGTACTCACGCCCGTCAAGAAAGCAGGAGAGTAGGGGAAATTCTTTTGAGGCCTACAGTTTTTGTTATTTTTTTATTTAGGTAGAGTCCCCTAAAGGAAGCTAAGCTATGTTAAAAAAAGTCAACCCTAAAACTGAGTAAATTCATACATATCAAATATGAAGCTGTATTTTTATCTTTACCATTTGGAGTTGTACTCCCAGATCCCCTGGACTCTATTTTAGTTCTCGACACGCCTGAATGTAATATATTTATCTGGATGACAAACGTGTATAGTTTTACTACTGATAACCACTGATATAAAATTTATCTATTTGGATAACAAACAACGTGTATAATTGTTAATGACATGTGCTGACATCTGGTGTTCAACTTGGTGTGAATAATACTGATAATCACTGATAATACGGTATACGTATTAAATGAATAGTGTCTCAATACTTCGAACCTTTACACAGATTCAAAGTTTTTCGGTGAAAATATAAATCTCATATCTATATTTGTCATAAAAATAAAATTAATATCTTTTCTTAACATAATTAATAATGTTGTCTCGTAACTTTTTATGAACAAATCAAAATATCAGAAACGACACAGGAAATCTTCAGTACAGTTAACTAAAGTTAGTAAATTTGACCGTTTAAATGAAAGGTGTCTGTAGACAGATGAAGCCAGGACTTGGTTGCTTAAACAGGCAATAAGATTACACTAAATTACTTATCAGAGATTAAAAACAATGACGACATTCCCCTACATGATGGATCAACTCCTTCAGAAGACCTCTTTTGGTATCATCCACAGAAGAGCCATGGTGTACTGATTGCACGCGTTGTCAAAATACCCTATAACTCTTGGTAGGCTTACATTTTTAAACATATTTTATGTTTCAAAACTGCGTTGAGTCAATAGTGTAGTGTTTACAATGAGAGATAATATACTCTTCAAAAAAAGAAACGCAAAAGGTAAAATTTGAGACATATTGTTAACAAGTTTATTCCGGGTAGTTCTGTATGACATGTGTGAAACTTTGCACATTCACTGCTGAACATCCAAAGTCTGCAAAGGCGAAGTCCACGCTCACTAGTTGAAGTTTAACGTCACTCAACGTCAATAACGAGTGTGCCCCCCGTGAGCATCAATAACTGCTTGGCATCTCCTGCCCATGGAAGCGATGAGATGACGAGTCACATCCTGTGAAATGGCTGTCCACTCAGCCTGCAAAGCTGCTGCAAGCTGAGGTAGAGTCTGCAGTTGAGGTTGTCGCCGTCGCAGACGTCGGTCCAACTCGTCCCAAAGATGTTCGATGGGGTTTAAATCTGGTGATATGGAGGGCCAGGGAAGAACGTTGATGTTATGGTGTCTCAAGAAGACGGTGGTGAGTCGGGCTGTGTGAGGACTGGCGTTGTCATGTTGAAAAACGTCGTTGACGTTCACCATGATGGGTTGCACATGGGGCCTAAGAATCTCGTCGACGGTTGCGTACGGTCTGATCGGAAATCCTACGCAACCCTGGTATGGTTGAGGCAGTAGACGTCGCAGTGGTGGTCCTATCCCGAAGGTGACGTAACCGGATGTAGCGTTCTTGTGCGGGCGTGGTCACACGAGGTGTGCCACATCGTGGACGGTCACGAGTTGATCCATGTTGTTGGTGACGATTCCATAGCCTTGTGATGGTGCTTGGGTGGACATTCACAGCTCTGGCAACATCTAATCGAGATTCGCCTGCATCCCAGCGACCAATGGCGTTGTTGCGTTGTGCTTCAGTCAGTCTTGGCGTAACTGTATTGCGTGTCGGTGGCTTAACACTGAGCTATGGAAACCGAGAACCCGTCACTTTTATAGGGATTTTGCACATGTTGCACTTGCAGAACATGCAGATCTCTCAAACAAATTTATTGGACACGTATGCGTTTTGGCGAAAAATCCGATGTTTTCCTCCGTTTTCAAAGTGCACAACTTTTATTGTCATTTTGGTCTGACAATCAGTTTCTTAACACGTGTAACATCGCATACTCTGAGCTTGTAACGTTATTACATATATTTCTCTTTAAAATAACAAAATATTCCTTTTGCGTTTCTTTTTTTGAAGAGTATAGTTGCCATGGTTTCCTGTTGCATTTCGTAAAGGATGCAGTTCACTGTTCGACATACTTAGACCAAACAAGACAAATGTGCTGCAGAAGCAATGAGACGCAAACCACAAATTTTCATATTTGTATTTAACCATTAGACCAAGCCAGATCTATCTCACAAATACTGACAAACGACGTTTACTTATGTGAAGAAAAAAAAATTTAATCTTTAAGCTCTCAATGTTGCCATTTTGTTTCCACCAATATACTTGCGTACAACATTTCCAGTTTGCCTGGTTTCTTTTTCAGAAAGAATGAATTGTTAAGGCATTTCATGTTGAATTATTTTTATAAAGTGGTTTTTACCATAACTTGGACTGGCTGAATACAAAACTGCTTCTACGTGAAGCTCGGTTTTGTTTTTTAAACCCTCAAAACTGCAACCAAATACAACTGTGATCTTGAAACTCTTTTCCCCCATATTTTATAACTGTGTTTGTGTATTTGCTTATAACAAATTCACAACAGGCTATCTGCTGTGTCCACTGAAAGGAATAGATTCCCTGATTTTAGCGTTGTATATTCGTACTTATCACTGCCTCAGCGGAGGACTTTTACAACTGATATAATGTCTTAAAATTAAAAGTCTCAAATTTTTTCTCTGTAGTTTTTAAAATACATGACATTTTTATAAAATGGCAACGTAAAGACTTATTTTTCGGAAAAGACTTTTTCACACTGAAATTTTGTAAGGCCGTTTTTTAATAGTTTCATAAAGCTTCAGTACAAGTTGTTTTTGTGTTAATAAACACTGTTTATCACCATGCTATTGTTAGTTTTGCTAACAGTTACAGAGTTACGTAAGGCAATTCAACATCACACAATTACTCTCTCAGCATCACTTTAGTTTATTTTGATCCATTCATACAGTCTCCAGAACATTTCCAAGATCCAGTTTATGGTATTCCGGATTTTCTGCACTTACATCGTAAAAATGAACATCTGGTTGCGTAACCACAAGTAATGAATTACCTGAAAGATGTTCGAACGGAGGGGAAAGATAAAAGTGTAAGCTTTATGTGGTCATCTGTTAGTTCCAATCCCATTGTGGTGGATTATGGAAGAGTTGGATGTTCTTTGTCAGCTTGTATCCAAGTTAAAACTTGGAGATTGGCTCTACTGATATGAAATTTAGCAGCATCACTTGTTGTAGGCAAATATTCTGGTTTAGTCCTTTTCGCAACAGAACAACTCTTGCTTCGTGCGCAGTACTTTATTTCTGGAACACTGTAAATTCTGCAGAATTAAGATTCCACAATTGTAATTGTCTTTTTAGTTAGTGGCTTTTTGCAAAGTTCTTGAAGTTAATATCAAAGAAAACTTCAAAAGCTGTTTCCTTACCCTGACCCAGTGGATATGAAATTGTATTACAGCCTGTCACTGCGTAAAAGGGTTAAAAATCGAGACTTTGAACTGTTCAAACCACAATAATTAATTATTTCTTTTACAGAATGAACCTTGGCTTTTTATGGGCACATGCATTTATCCATAATTGTCTGCAGGTCATATTTTGTAGTGTGCCATTTGTAAGAGAAGTGCACCTGTGTTTCTATCAGAGACCTCATTAGCAACACTGCTTTCATTTACACAGCGAAATACAATTATTGTGTCCGCCTCCTCGTGGCACCCTGAAAGTTATCATCAACATCTAGTACATTGCACACTACCTTTATATCCTCATGAAAGCCTCCTGCAATAATTATTTTCTTGTCAGTGGGAGAACTCATGACAAGTTTTCTTAATAAAAACTCTGCAAGTTTAGTCTCGTTATCGGGATGGTAAAGGAATCCTTGCCAGTCCCGGGTAAGTAAAAAATCATCAGACTCAACAGGAGTTTTGATCCTGGTTCCCTTTCTCCGCCTATCCCTAGTTTCTGCCTTTAATTAATGTGTATTGTATCTATCAAATAGTAGATCAATACATTGTATTTAGATCCATACTGATATACTGACCATATACCAAAGTTTCTCCAAGATCATCAGATGTTGTGGAATTATTTTGTTTCCCTGGTGCAATCACCAAGGTTTGTTCATCAAAATGAGGGTCGCATCTTTATCAGTATGATTGAAGATAGACAACTCATACTCTCGATGAATGTCTCAACAAGTCCAAACTTCTGTCTAGTGCTTAGATATACATTCATCTCAGCAAATCTAGTGGAACAGGGAGAAGCTTATGCTGGCATATCTGATCCAAGTCAACTTGCCTGTTAGCTTTATAGGCGATGACAAGCCTTTGTAGAATTGGCCTACCTGCTTTACGTGTTTTTGCCTTTGGGTCACCTGCTTTTGGGGACATCATAGAGATTGGAAAATGTCAAAGATTTCTTCTTTGCACAGGATCAGATAATGTTTTGGATGGGACATTATCACCGCTATGTATAAGATGGTCAGTAACAAATTATTCCATACGTGTTTGTCCAAGGTCTTTGGCATGGAGAAGAGTGCCAGTAATGTCTGTTGTAGTCTGATATTTTGTTGCTATGTTCACTACAACCTCTGTTCATAGCACACACTCCACACTTCTGTAGGATACTAAGACTTTATCTTCTGCCTCAATATCCTTCTGCCGACGGCTTTTTCCCGCCTCTTCATGAAGAATTAACTTATCCAAAGTCAGGCCATGTATGTATATTTCTTGTATCTGCTGAAATCTGTGCCCGCAAAGTGCGCAGAAATTATCTTTCTTATTCCCAAAATTCTTCCTCCCTTTTGCCTTGTTCCATTAAGACATTCCTGGCCCTGGTCTCGATCCAATTGACCAACCTTTATAACAAAGTTGCCTCTTGAAAAATTCTCAGCCACATCACTGGATAAGCTGCTGCATCTCTGTAAGGCATTTGGTTCTCCATGTTGCATAATTGGTGTGGTCATATCTCAAGAAATGTGGTAGCATTTACTAGAATGTTGAGAGGTAAAATTCCCACAAAACATCCCTGTGGACTCAGTGATTAACAACAAAATGACGACAGCAACAACGAACATTTGATACGTGTGTGCACAGTGACAAACATTTAATTCTTGAACGTTTTGGAATACACATATTCAATCTTCAACAAGATATACTAAACAGAGTAGATTATTAGGTACAAATATCTGTATAGTTTAAACATTTTATAAAAAGTAATTAAAATACAGAATAAAATAATGATTTGGTTTTAATTTTGCGCAAAGCTACACGAGGGCTATCTGCGCTAGCCGCCCCTAATTTAGCAGTGTAAGACTATATAGGGAAGGCAGCTAGTCATCATCACCCACCACCAACTCTTGGGCTACTCTTCTATCAATGAGCAATAGGATTGACCATTAAATTACAGCAATGTTACACACAGAGTTTAAGTTAGTATCTCTTACAGGCCATTGTAGAATAAAAAATTCCCAGGAGTCTTTTACGAAAAATACCGTTCACTAAAATATCTTATTATAACTCGCTTAAGAAGGTAAATGTCTGAAATAAATTTCCTTAATAAACTGTTTGTTATTTATGACCTGGAAGACTACATGAAAAATATAAGTTCCAGTAATCGGTCTTAATCATTTACCTCTAAATAATTCATTTTCCTTTAATACTTGTACCACTTCTCATCTGTTCTACAGCACATAAAATATTACTAATATGGCCACTAGGACCACATTCAATAGCGTAGAATCAAGTCATAGCATATCTTGATTTATGAATTGTTTAATTATTTTACGTATTTATTTATTCTTTTATCTGATATATTACTCAACTTACCCCAGAAATTTCACCGCCCTAAATTGCATGATTTTGTACCAGTTTCCTGTCAACTTAAATTATGGTAGCACACACGTGCCAGTTGACAGCCATACTGAATATAAAATTTTACAATGGTTGAATTTATTATTTAGACTAATATACATTCTCATACAGGTTCTATTAAATGAATAACACGACACTCTATAATTGTTGAAAACCTTACAATTTAAATGAGAATACATTAAATATTGTAGTTCAAGAAAAACTTTCTTGGTGTTGTGATAAAAAAATCACTTAAGTCATCTAAATAGTGTATTACAGCTAGCAATAGGGCTAACAGGATTTTGGGTAGCATCTACAGAAATATTAAATACAAGACAAGGGTTATTATTGTTTCACTACATAAAATCACTTGTAAGACCTCATTTAGAGTACTGTGTACAGTTTTGGGCTTCCTTCCTCAAGTAGAACATTGAACTGTTGGAGAAGGTCCATAGAAGAGCCACTAGAATGACACCTGTGATGGTGGAACTGTGTTAGGAGATGAGACTAAAATCTATAAACAAATGAAGGGTCAGAGAGGATTTGATTGAAGTGTTTAAGATTATTAAGGATACTGATAATATAGGAGTCATAAGTTAAATTTTTTGGCAGCTTAGGAGTCCTCTGCATTTTAGACAGTGTTATTTTTCAGACAGGGAGGTTGGTTTTTGGAATGAGCTGCCTTCAAGGGTGGTGGAAGCAGAACATTTACCTGAGTTAAAGAAAAATTTGATGAATAGGGCTAACAGGATTTTGGGTAGCATCTATAGAAATATTAAATAAAAATTAAATGTAGCAAGTGGTGGTTATAGTTGGGAGTTGGAAGGGACATCCTTGAAGGATCAATAAGCTCCTTTTTATCCATTTACAATTTTATGAAGTTTGTGAAAAGTGTTTCAGATCATAGCTTTTTTTTTAGTTTTAGCTGAAGAGTTAGAAAAATTTAAGCCAAATTTGTATTTTTGTTTTCAATTTTGAGTGCTTAGAACATAACTGATCATTTTTAGATTCAGCAAGTCCAACTTTATACAAAGTTTCAACAAAAAATGTCTTAACTCGTATTTTGGAGGCTTCAGTTTATAAAATGGAACCAGACTATATGTATTACTTTTATGACAAGTGTATTATAAAAGCAACTTTCACTCAATTTGTTTTGCTGATTGTCTCGACGTATCTTATAAACAAAACAAATTTTAAATAAAAAAAGTGAACAAAAGGAAGAAAAATTCACAGAACCACTTTTACTTTCTTGACAAAATTTATATTCAAAACTGAATAGGATGTAGATATTATCTGATACTAGCGTAAACTCAGCTGTTGTGGATAACAATAAAAATGTGTATCAATATTTTGATACCTGGTTGTCATTCTGATACTCTATACAACTGTAGGACAAGTTCTGACAAAGAAGAAGGTTATCTATGTTTAAAAGTATTTGTATAGTTAAGTTTCACACAAAGCTACTTGAGGTGTCAGCTGTCGTCAATTCTGAGGTGCTAGACTAGTGAGAAAACTAGTCAACACCAAATCACTGACTCTTGAGCTACTCTTTACCATCTAATAGTGGGGCTGTCCAATATTATAACATCATAATGCCTCACAGCTAAAGGTGTGAATGTGTTTGGTGACGAGATCTCAGCCCACATTATACAAATTGCAAATTAGGTGCTCTTATCACCAGGCTATATTTAAAAAAAAAAAAGAGAGAGGAGAATTTCACCACTTTTTAATCCCTTATGTGCTACTTCCTGTAGTGCTGATTTTTTTTTGAGCTAAAGGAAACTTGGTTATTATGTATGCAATAGTTTGAAATATTTTCTCAGAATACATTGCTTCACTCCTTCTGTGGCCCCAGCAGACTTACAATGCCAGAGCCCCCCACTAGTACAGCACTAAATCTATGAATTTACAATGCCAGAAACTGGGTTTCAATACCCATGGTAGGCAAAGGACAGATAGCTCATTGTGTAGCTTTGTAATTAAACAAACTGTGACAGATTTACTACTATATATTTATTTTAATACTGATGTTTGTTTCAGTTAAATATGTATATTGAAATACATGTAACATATGTTGTTAAATCTGTATTGTGAATTTCCTGCTTCTTCATTGAAGTGGTAGAAAATTTTTGAGTGAAAGAATCAACAATTTACTAAATATTTACGTAAATACTAGTGATTGCTAGTATTGTTGAGCCAACTGAAATGTCTATAATCTCACTTGCCTAACGTTTAACCAACACACCAAAGGGCAGTATACATTGTTGGTTTGCTACAGTTGGTATATCATATACTTTGAAAGCTATAACTGTGATTAACACTTATTTATCAGAAAATTATACATATTTGACCAGGAATATTTACACATTTCAAATTTTACAAACTGTTTAACTTCAGTGGATTAGCATCAGACATTAGATAGCTCCAACGGTAAAAACTCATATGACAAGCAAAGAGCTAGTTGCTCTCTGTTAAGTGAAATTATACCTTTATCAACTCAGAATTAATTTCTTCATCATGAATCATCAATAAAATATCCAATTCCAGATTAGAGAGAAGACTCAATATTGTCTGTAAATATTTTGCATATAAATCATTTATAATAACCATTATTATAAATTTTATTATTGTTTGTGTATTAAAATATATTTGTATTAGGAAAGAAAAGTGTGTGTATCAATCTTGTTGGCAGACATAATAAATTTGATACATCTCTGCATTGGATTAACTTCTAAATTCAAATTACAATCTAACTCAGACTTAGGCTGTTTTAAATTATAATTTGTAACATAATAAAACAAACAATTGTAATCCATTATGAATAAAAAGAAGTGTGAAACTGAAGAGGATAAATCGTTTATTTAAAACAAGGAATAGACGGACAGTGAACTCCTTGTAACAAAGTCCATTGTCGACATAATAACTTTACAAGAGAAAACAACAACAGGAAAGTTTCTCCTCTCATCAGGAGCAACAAACAACCGACTAACAAAACAACAGCGCTCGGATTTACACATAGGATTAGGAACATCTCTTTTTTTTTAAACTGGGGAAGGGGAGGGGAATTAACAACAGTAACAGGGATTTCGGCATTATCTGGTGAACATTATTAACTCTTGCATTCTAATATCAGCAGGACAGTTCACATTTAAACAATATATTATTACATTATTTCTATTTAAAGGAGAATTGCAACAAAGATAGAACAATTAACAACGTAACTACACCTTGCTACCCAGATTACCTGTATCAGAAAGATGTTGTATAGAAATAAAATTAATTGAGGCAGTTTACTTTTTAATTATTCTTCTTTGGCTTGGTTACAGTTGTTCAGACCATCCCCTAGTGGCACAAAACGGCTAATATGTAAATTGCAAATTCTGGTAAAATTCATCGACCAACAGACCATGATGCAATCTTCTGTGGCATCATTCTTCCTTCATTATTGTCATCATCTATTGTAGTTTGGCTGTTCTTCCCACTAGTGCTTGAATCGCTGCTTCTATCACCTAGTGGCAAAGCAAAGAAATTCTCGAAATTATTAAAATAATACTTTTACAAAATTATTTATTTATAATTTTAGCTGCAGTGGTTGTAATTATTAAGTAAATTCTCCTCAGTAGACTCAGCATATAGCCCAATGTGGCTTCGTTATAAAAAACAACAACACACACACACTAAGCAAATTACGATGAGTGTAAAAAAAACGTTTCTTCGATAAAATTATTTCCATTAAAAATGTTTGGCCTATCTTCTCTCAATATTTTGCCAGTTTTTGGTATGTAAACCTACCTAATTATTTATTCAATATAAGCAGTAATTATTTTGTGTCATTTCAAATCCAATAACAAGAAATGAGAAAGTTTTAAAATATTGCTGCTGCTTTCCTCTGGTAAAAAGAAAAGTTAAACTACTGAATAGGGAATCATTAAGACGTGGCCTCGTTAGGCTTAACGTAAAGACTAATAACTATGGATTTAATTATAAATAGTTTATATTATAATTAAATTTTTTAACCTGGAGTAAGATTAGTTTTTAGGGGAATTTGCTGACTGCCACTTTACATCTGAAACATAATTTTATTGCTCACGTATACGCATGCCATGGTTACTAATGCCGAAAGCAACACCAGGGGGATTGGAATACAAAAAACTTCAGGGCTGCACAACCGAATATTCACTGAACGGAAGCGATCATTTTCATACTAAATATTTTTAAAATCGTCACATCTGCCAACGAGGAGTCGAGTCACTGCTGTATGTACTTGTGAAACTGATATACGTCGATTATTTCCAACAAGGGCAAGCACCGAACTATTTCAATTATTTTGTATCTCTGCTACTACCACCAAGCTGTTCATCAACCACAAGGATTTAACGAACGGTTGGTTGGTTGTAATTAAGCACAAAGCTACACAATGGGCTAATTGTGATCTACCCAACACCGTTATCGAAACTTTGTTTCTAGGGTTGTAAGTCAGCAGACATACCGCTGTGCCACTGGGGAGGGGCTTTAGCGAACAGAGAGAATACCTCCAAATGCCCTTAAATATTACAGAAGACAAGTTTAACGATACAAGTATTCACAAGCAGTGACGTATATTGGAGTTGTGACTGCAATGATAAAATTCCTGTATGGTACATGGGTGTTTCATTTGTGATGTCGCGTGACGTTCGACTCGTAATCTCCGAGTCGCGGGTTCAAGTCCCCTTTCAGCAGCATTTAACAGTCTTGATACGTTTGTTTGTTGTTAAGCAAAGAGCTATATAATGCGTTACACCTACTTTGCCTATGACGGGAAACGAACCCTGAATTTTAATATTTTGAGTTCACGAGTTACTGCTGAACCATTTCGTGGATACATCACAAAATCGCTATTTGATCTTTTCTTTAAGTACAAAAAAGAAGAGTTATTGTACTTTTGTATAAGATATGTTATCAATAAGAACAATATGACTAATAAATGAATACGTATTATTTTGTAGATTAAATAACAACGTGAAACATAAATTTCTGTCACTCTTCAATGAACTTGGCTAATGCAGCGACATCTTCCAAATGATTAAATAGGTCAGAAGTTTGTTTTGTTTGCTCACGTAAAACTACACATTAGGTATCTGTTCTGGCTGTCTCTTATCTTGTAGTGACACATTAAAGGATAAAATGCTAGATGTGTGTGTTGGTGTCTATAAATTGCAATAACAAAACCTTTTTGAACGTTACATGGTAGTTTGGAATTCATTTATTTAATGTAAAGCCCTCGAGACAATAAATATCACAAAAGATGGTATATTACATTGCTAAATAGTGGCTTGAGCTGATAATGTTAAATCAACTTGGATGAATAATAAAAACGCAACACCGAGTGCAAAATTAGCCCTAACGCGAGTTTAAAATTAGTCTGAGTCTATTTGGTCTGAGTAAATACATGGCATTACTCTTACAGATAATTTGTTGTATATTATTCTCTGTCTCCACCCTCACCCCCCTCAGCGGTATATCTGCGGACTCGTAACGCTAGAAACCGGATAGGTAGATCACAGACAGCCCATCGTATAGTTTTGTGCTTAATTCCAAAAACAAACAAACAAATTATATATTATAAATTCTGATGCTTCCTTTTGTTATAGCCTCTAATGGCTCAGTGCAATGTGCGAGGGCTTTTAACGATAAAAAACGTTTTCATAGTGGACACAGTACAAATAGCCCATTTGAGCTTAAAAACAAACAAATTGTTTTGTTAATTTTTGTTAAACTAAACATTTAGTGCAAATAGTATATAGCACGTTATTATATCTCATTATTCCCAACAAAATGAATAATTTCCTAATATATTTATATCTACTCGTTTGTCCCATTATTTAAGATTAAAATTATTAGTGTATTAGAGACTAATGGGTTTTCACTGATTCACTTTCGTATATTTGTGAAGTTTGTTTATATTTTTTCTTGTTTAATTATTTGAGTTATTAAAATTGTGCCTTACTAGCAGTTCTGGTGGTAAAGTTCGTCTCGTGGATTCGAATACCAGGAGGCGTTACAATATGACAGTCAAGCCCATTTTTCGTTGGTAAAAAGTAGTCCAACAGTTGGCGGTGGGTGCTGTTGACTAATTGATTTTCCTCTATTCTATCACTTCTAAATTAAAAACGCTAGCGCAAATAGCCTTCGAGTAGCTTTGCTTGAAATTCAACAAATAAATATTAGCAAGCACTATGGTATTGGTAGAATATTTGATAGGTGTCCGAGAAATCTCGGGTTCAAGTCTAAGCCGATTAAATAACAAAAAGGTAAGTTACCAAAGTCTTAAATACGAGGTAACTTTTATAACATTTAAGATTTTAAAAATCTTTCAAACGTTGCTGAACATTGTTTTAACCGTCAAGCTTCGAAGCTGGTAAAACAGT
Organism: Tachypleus tridentatus; assembly: GCF_004210375.1. Taxonomy (NCBI): domain Eukaryota; kingdom Metazoa; phylum Arthropoda; class Merostomata; order Xiphosura; family Limulidae; genus Tachypleus; species Tachypleus tridentatus. The sequence continues at coordinate 164,218,815 of NC_134831.1, read as the reverse complement.
TTTACAGGCGAATCACATCTATCGAACGTTAGGGTTTTTCTATCTTTCCTTTTCTTTCTTCTTTTAGGCTCAGATGTTTCCTAAAATTAAACATTCACGACTACCAAGTAAATGTTACTTATTGAATGTCTTACATACACTTTTCCTTTTTGTTCCTAATTTTATTTGTGTTTATCAAATATCCTCGCCAAAGAAGGCAAATCAAAAATAACTAAAACTACAAGTACAGACCTCTGTTGGCAGGCCACATATCTAAAAGACACCGGAACACGTCGATAGACTTTCGTAACTCAATACTTCTTTCTCTTGGTGTTATATGACACATGACAATTGGCCCGAAAGAGACTGCTACGTTCTGAGAGGTCATCTTACTCTGTTCACTGTGACTGACCACTTGCTTCAAATGGTCCATTAAACAAAACACTGTGCACTGCGAAATTAAAAAAAAGCCTCAAAATGATACTTAATTATTTCATTTAATATTTTTACTATCGACTTTCAAAATTTAGTTTCATGCTACGATAGAAGCCTCAGTTCTTTCATGTTTCTATCTAAATATCATATTTAATTTGAATAATACACAAAACTTCTCGTGATATTAGGGTACAAAGATCAGAAACTAAACAGAGAAAAAAGCACATTTCAAAAGTTAATAATTAAAAATAATAAACTAGTCTTTACCAAAAAGTGTAAGCACTTCTCATTAAAGTGCTAAGGATTTCTGGGAAATTAATTGGAAAATGATATATATATATATATACATTGTATGTATGTATATGATAATTACTTCTGATCAGAGTAAGCTATGTACTTAAAAGCAAAACTAAGAAAGAGCCTTGTCATCAGTATTTCCAATTAAATATGTGTTTTTTTATGTTTTTACTTATAAAGATACAATGCACTGTTTCATTCGTGGGATAATCTCGCTGTTACCGACATTTTAGGTCGTAATCCCAATAATATCTTCTAGGGTTCGACCAGCTCAGAAGATTTAGGTTAGTCCTAAACACAAACATCAAGTTAACAATGTTAAAAAAATATCTACAATAATGGTATAGCCAATACAGTTAATGAAAATAACAATAAATAAATGACATAGTATATAGCCAACTCAGGGTATTTATGTTAGTCCTACATAAATATATTAAGATACAAATCTAAAATAATTTTTATAATAATACTAATAATAATAGTAAAATATAATTCGCAAAGTAATGACAGTTGATATATTAAATGATGCAACCAATAGATATTATAAGATAGAATGATTTACATGTAAACTGTCACATTTCAGTTTCATCAACTTTGAACTGATTGGTCTGATTTTGCTATGTCGGTAAATCTAACACGAATTAACTTCTCCAGACACTATTATATACAGCAGTCAAAAATGTGAAATTTAAATACTGATGTTTAACAGTTTTCGTTATATTAACAGCATTTCTATCTGGTGTCTATATACATTACTTTCTTTTCAAATGAACTGTCACAAAAAATATTACCCAATAGAAAAACAATTTATTTGGTATTTTCAACTTGAACAGCAACTTGCGTGATAAGTGGTCTAAAGGACCGAGTCAGAGATCCAGAGCTTCAGGGTTAGCTGTTACTAGTTTCAACTGCTGACCAAGAGAACGTCAACCAGTCAGAAACACCCACCACTTATGCAGTTAGTCTTAATTTAACAGCAAGTCCTGACTATCGTGTTTCTTCACTGGTTTCAAAGTGGTTTACTACTTTCGACAAAAACTTTCAAGTTAACTGTTTATCAGTGTTGTATCAGATATTTGTGATTATTATGAACTCGAAAACACAACAAATGGTAACAGTTATTTAGGTGCTTCCAAAGCTACACACATAAAAGTTGATTATGTTATAGTGTATTACATGATATTTTCTCCTTTAAAATAAGAAACACGGTCTTGAGTAGCAGAATCAAATTAGAATTATAAAGTTCCAGCTTGCTGAAATTTAAGCCATTTTGATGAATTTTAAATTTTATTTCTACTCAGTGATTGGTCTGATGTTCTTTGACAAACCTTACCTTCAAGACGTAGTTACATTTATTGTTATGTGCGTTAGTAAACAATATATCTTACTATAAATATAATCTGTTATATTTATTGTATTATTATGTATTATTGTGTGAATTTTATCTGGCTAGATTGCTGTAATTTTGATATGGCAACTGGAAATTGTTATTAACCTGAAGATGACCTTGGAAGGTCGAAACGTTGCTCTCTGCTTATCAATAAAAGTGTTAATACCCATACCAGCCGTTCTGAGATATGTAACTGGAAACTGTTCGATGGTGTAGATGGGATAATAAAAACGACATTAAATATGGTACATTCTCACTTATTTAAATAATCTTTTAGTTTTGAATTGAAAAACATTTATATTTAATCAATTAAATGAATCAGTTATTAAATTATTACCTTCCACAAATCAGGGTATGTAATTAAGATATAACGAATTCATTGGGGATTGAATAACACAAAAGAAAGAAGGGAAGGGGAGCATTATCTAACGTTGTCATTTATACAATTTTTGCTTCCTTAAGCAAGTTATTTTAATGATAGATGAGTTAATTTTGTGAAAAGCAACTGATGACACCATGATCTGGTATACCAATTCTTACCCTGTTGACCTTTGGTAGGCAGTCGAGTATACTGAACATCAACTTGGAATTACCCTCAGGATCGTCCGGGAGACACACGCTAATACCGTCCACTAACATGTCAAATAAACCCTTAGTGAATAGTGGTTCAGGAAGTTCACGAAGGTAATCCTTGAGAAGACCTGAAGAAAAACAACACAAAAATCAAGTGAGATTAAACAAGTTGTCACTGATTATTTGTTTATTAGTCAACGAGCCATCTGTGCTGTGCATTCCCCGGGTATTGAAACTACATTTGTAGTTTTAGCGTTATATGCAATAAGACTTATCGCTGTTCACTAGGAGGCATCACTGATGAGCATACGTGGTATAATTTATACAGAAAAAATATATACTTCGATTGCTAGCTCGTGATTAGATAATCAATAACCAATATATATGTAGTTCATACTTTCCTTGCGACGTACTTCGTGTAATATCATCAAAATACGTTTCGCTTTATGTCCCGTAAGCCTGCACTCTGGTGGCTGAGCGGTCAACCTGAGAGTATACAAGGTCAAAAATGGGATTTCAATGTCCGCAGTAGAATAACAGAGAGAACCCATTGTGGCGCTTTGTGCTTTATAACAAAATAAACAAACACATAAATTTACATAGCGGTGACTTAACTACTCTTTACTTGAAGAATAATGTTATTTGATCACGTTTACTCACTTCTGTTTACATTTTGGTAATATTTACTCACGTCTTGAAAGGCTAGGTGTGAGTAATATTTGTGAAAACATTTACCTCAACGCCGATTATCTCACGTGGATACACACCTATGCTTGGCTTGTTTCGTTCTTCGCTGTTTGGATAATAACATACAGGGAAAACCTGGAAGTTATTCCCTATAGAATAGCTACTGCAATCAAGGGCAACTGAAGTTACTTAGTCTTGAATAATTCAAATGGAAGTACCCTGTTACTTAGTCTTGAAGTATCCTCGTAACATAAAAGGGATTTGTTTGACGTAACCATACTTTTCAACATTGCATACAATTTAAAAACACGTTTCATTATGCCGTGAATAAGTACTTAGAATTGTAGAGTATAAATTGTTTTAGTCTAAAGATACAAACTGAACAACATAGCTATAAGGAATGAGAAAATGAACAACTGTTTGGCTAAAAGTTCTTAAACATTTAACTCTTTGATATCCCCCGGTGAGTCAGCAATAAGTTTACATGCTTAAAACGCTAAAATCTGGAGTTCAATTCTCCACTAGAAAGAATGTATATAGTCCTTTGCCCTATAACAAATTAACAAACATTGATGCTTTTAATGTTGCACAAACACTTGCATTAAATTTTATAGAGCAAATGAAATAACCTTAAATGTATACATCCTTGAAACTTTTCCTAGTTCTGAAGGTGCTTTGTATAATAAACAGAGCCTTGAATTCAGTTAATTTAACAATGAAGTATCAATAGCTCTAAAAGAGAAAAGATGTTTTCCCTTATTTCAATATTTACACCCTGTTAGCTTCACTTCAGGTTTCTAAAACTACAATTTCATTTTTAACATTTCTCTACTCAGCTTGTTTTCATGACTCTAGAGATACAGTTTCTTTTCTTACTAGACTTAAATCTTTGGTACATCAATGAGCCATATGAGTGACTGTCAAATCCTACAATTTGATCAGCCAAGAGTAACTGAAAAGCTGGTGGTGAGTGCTGTTCAAAAAGACTCAACCATTCAAACATGTCTTCCAAACTCTTCCACAATGAAAACTATAATTGTCCAGTTAAATTTTGTTTGTTTATGTACAGCAAAGCCACAATGGACTATCTGCTTGGTCCACTACAGAGAATCGATTCCCAGAGTTTAGCACTGTAATTCTGTAGACTTACAGCTCTCCCAGCAAGGGACCCTAATTACGTTCAGCCTTTTAATCACATCTTACAACACTTCCACAGTGAAAGCCCAAGACTTCCAGTTATAGGCAACTGTCTGAACACTTATTTTAATTTTTAAGTTCAACTAGGCTAAGCACTGAGCAACATTGAGTCCAATGAGTAAAAGATGTGGTCAATTATCTATATTCATATAGACTGGAAGTAAGATTTGGAAATGTATTCATTAATTATATGTTTATCTTGAATGAAATAATTTTCATTTTGTATTTGTCCAGAGAGAATATCTAACAAGAAGATACTTATAATAGAGCCCTAAAACTGTAGATGGAATTTTAAGAATAACAAAGTTTGAGGATTTAGTGGATATTTTATAATTAATAATAAATGTTTGTTTTCTAATTCTTACTCACTGGCAACAACACTGATGTCGGGGACATTCTCTTCTGTTAAGTCAACCAACCAGGGGTTCATTTCAAATGCCTCTCGAAGCATCCTCTTCCTTACTGCTGACCCACAGAGACGATAAATACCAGGGGTAGTCAACCCACGTAATTCCACCTCATCGGTACACAGCTTTAGAATAAGTGGTACCCCTATGCTAGAGTTCTCTCTTGCAACAATGGTTTCTAAATCTACCCCAAACACCACTGAGGAGGTGGGAGCAGGGATTCTATCCAATAGATCTTTGAGTTCTGTGAATTGTAGCTTGAGGTAGAGTGTTCCACAAGGCTCCAGCTTCAGAGCCAGGCTATGGACAGGTCCCTCTTTAAGTATGTTGAGCTGTATTGTACCTTTGTAACATAGCTTGTGGCGGTATTCTGGATCCCAGCTGTAGACAAGAAAAGTTAATTCCTGGTTCTCAACCAAATCCAGTTCAAAAATTTCATCCCAGTCAAAGCTCTGTTCACCTGTCCGCACGGCTGTTCTTGCCTTGTGCATACGATCACATTCAATCACACAGTACAGGTCTCGGAAATGGTCAAACTGCTTTGTGGGGCGTAGACTCCGACCTGTTACAAGATGAACCCATAGCACCCCACTAAACACATCTAAACAATGAAACACCGTTTTTGAAGTCTTCTGTGGTCTGTATTTGTAGAACTCCTTTGTGTCCAGTGTAAGCAGGTGTAACTTTTCGTCAGAATGTTTAGTAGGGGAAGGGAAGGGTACTGTGTGGTAATTCTCAAATGAAAGAGGGTAAATGAGGTGGGAGGTATGGGCAAGTTCTTCAGCCTTTGGTCTTAGAAGAGACCGACTCACAGGAGTGTCTGAAGGGTAGAGACCTCCCTTCCGCTTCTTGAAGGACAAATAAAGAGAAATGAATGCATATAAACAGCATACAAACATTTCTTAATACTTACATTAGGACACAGCAAAAATTAAACTTACACTATACATTGAAAATATTAGTGAAGTCAATTTTCTGAACATAAAGTCAAACATGGTGGAACTGGATATTACACAATCCTTATCAATTGATTAACCTTTGGCATATAAAATAACTAGCAAAAGACATTAATGGTCCTCTGTTGAAACAAAAGTAAATACTGTTTTGAGAAAGATATTGAGTTTTGCCAGTAAAGAAAGTTGTTAGATTAATCATTCATGGATTTTCAATGTAAAGCTCATGGTATATACTACATTAAGCCTAATATGACTTACAGTTTTTTTTTGTCTTGAAGTGGATCCTAATAACCTGGGATATTACAGAACTATTTATGTAAGGTGTTCGTCAGCATTGACTCTTTTGTATAGGTCTTAAATTGACTCAGGCGTCATACAGAGAAATCTATCTTCTGTGTTGGAAGCTATTTTTTAATTTAAAGACAGATACATAAAGAACTGTTCCTTCTTTTGAGATAGGAAAATAGTTAGTCTTCTAACTGTCATAAAATTTGTTTAAACAAATATCTTTCAATTATTTCAGAGAAAGCCCTGTATACCTTTCCAATTATATTCAGCCATCTGAACACTTATCCTTAGATTCTTCCATAAGAAATGCTATAGTTTTGTTATATGTATATTATACATTATGTATATTGGTTGCTTTCCTTGCAATAATAGAAGGAAAAGTACGGAAGCTCATACCTGAAGTTGGTCAAAATACAAAACTTCTCATGGCGTAGTCTTTGTCACAGTACAGTGTTCCTATGACACAGTAGTTATTATGGATATCATGATGCACTATTCCTTATGATACAGTGATATTCATCATTCAGCAATGGCTATGACACAGTGCTTGTCATATTCAAGTATTTCTTATGGTGCAGTGTTTGCCACAGTCTAGCATTTCCTATGGTGCAGTGTTTGTCATAGCTGAGTATTATTTATGGTACAGTGTTTATCACAGTAAAATATTTCTTAAGGTGTATGTCATAGTAATTATGGCAAGTATTTTTTACAGTGCATTATTTCTGATGGTGCAGTATTTTTTACAGTTCATTGTTTGTCATGCTGAAGTATTCTCTATGAAGCAGTGTTTGTCATGGTACAGTAAAAATAACTAGTTTGTAATTTGTATTTAGTAAATTTAAAAAATTATAACATATTAATAATTAGACTTAGGCACTGATATCACCTATTACCACAACAGTTTCTGACAAGTGATTACCACAAACTTACTGTAAATATTTAACATTTTGTTAAAGTTTTTCTCTGATTTTATTAACTGGTCAACAGTGGAAATAAAGACTGTTGCTGTAACATCAACTACCAATGAATTATCAGATATCATTTCTTGCTGACTGGAATAAAGCTGTTCCATACATCCAGCTATTAAATAACATCTTGTATTTTTAAACCTACCTGTTTACATAACTAGTTAAGTTACATTAACGTCATTCTTTACTTTACTTTTATAAATATGTACCATATTTTTAAACCTACCTATTTTCATAACTAGTTAAGTTACATTAATGCCATTCTTTACTTTACTTAGTTAAACAAATAATTTCTTGTATTTTAAGTGTACTAATTTTCAGTAGTAGTTAAATGGCATTAATATTATTTTTAATTTATTTTAGCAAACAAATAACTTGTATTTTAATCTTCATCTTTAAAACATTTAGATTACTGATATTTCTTTAAATTGGTAAGAAAATTATTTTTTGAGTTCATAAACCTACATACTTTCAGAATCAGCTAAGTAAATTATTATTTACATATTTTGAAACAAGTAATTCCTTGCATTTTGAGACATACACATTTTTTAAACAAGCCAAGTAAGATTAACACTATGTTTTACCTTATTTTTATAAACAAATTTCTTGTTTTTAAAAACCTACATATCTTGAGCATCAGCTAAATGAGATAAATAGCTGGTATTTTACATAAATAAAAGTACTAAAAATAATTTATTAAAAATATGTTTCTACGTAAAAAATTGTTGTACCAAATATCGTTCTTCACAATCAGAAGTTCAAGTTACCAATAGTAAAGGCTTATTTGAGGCTTTAACCAAGAATGAAATATAACCATGTTAACTGAAGGAAAAAGGGGTCAATGAAAACAAATCCTCATAATTGTTTATTTTTAAACTTAAAACAAGTACAAATTAATTGATATTTTTTCATAATAAAAAAGTCAATTCTGTATGTTATGTTTTTGTATAAACTCGGTAAATAATTAACACGTTTCTTTATACATTTTTGTAAGTGTAAGGGACACGAAAAGAATTTTAAAATCACTTATAAAATCAAAGTTTCAGAATATATATATATATTATTATTTTTTGATGTTTATTATATAAAATACTACCCCTATGTTTACACTTAACTTATAGTTTTATCTCCACTATAACAAGTTTAATTTTTATGTATTATGGATATTTGAACCAAAAGTTGAAAACGAAACTGGTTGTAAATATAACGAAAAATAACAATAAAAACTGAAATTCATTTGCACAAATGTACAAGAAAGGAAACATCTAATGATCCATAATTTGAAAACTACCTTCTGAAGTTCTTGGTATTTTTAACAAGATAACTCCTTCACCCCCTTCCCACAAAAATATAAACAGTCGATAGTCTCAACACCTATGTTTCAGTATTAAGTGATTTATGATATCATTATATCTAATGGTTGTTCATTTCCAATGAAATTCCAATAATTCAATACATCACGTTATAATTCGCTTCTTCGTGGTTTTTTCAAAACGAAGACTTAGAATATAGGTAATAATGTGCTTTGCATGTAGTGTGAGCTAAAATGTGAAGAAAATGGTTTAGTTTATTTTTATTAATATGAAATAATATAAGGAAAATATAGTTAAAAAGTTACACCAAATGGCTTCTCTTCATGTGTTGTTGTTTTTTACAATCGGATTAAAAAAAAAATTTAAGAGTACATATTTTCCTAGCTTACTTGACGTAGCGAATCCAGGAAACTTTCAACACTGTGTGCGGTCCTAGGCAGCGGCTGCACGTGACGCAACCCTCGACCTCGCCTCACGCGCTCATATATTGCTGACGTAGAAGGTGCTCGACTTAACCAGTCACGATATTCACCTGCTGTGAAAATACTAGGAGGGGGTCTGTGACGACCTGGGAAAATTTAAAAAAAAAAATTTTAATGATACGAAAAATAACATAAACACACAAAAACAAGTAAGAAACATTATCCTGAACTTTCGACTTGAGCAACACCTGGCGCCACTTGTAGGTTAAGTTTGATTGTATGTTGATAAGCGCATAGCCATATAGTGGGCTATCTGTGCTGTATTAAAACACGGTTTTAAACGATGAGCCCTCGGCTTACCGTTACGTCACTAGGAGCACACATGGCTTATGAGGCAAAATCAAGTACTCCAGGTGTAAAAACCAAAAAATGTGTTTAAAATATTTTAATATGTAATCATAATTTATATTCACAATTTAAACGTGATCCATACTTCTGATAATTGCATCGTAGTAGATTAAATTTGCACTAAATTAGCTTCAAAATATTTTAAAATGTTCCGATAGTTAATAAAAATTCAGAAAGAAATGTAGATATGTGACTATTTTGTCGTAACAGAAAGTGGACACGGATATACAAATGGCTGAGTACTTTATATTAAAATGGTTTTGGAGCCTAATCACGTCATTACAGTCCATGTCGCTGCGTCTCGTCATGTTCTATCTGATAACCTTACATCTTAACCATAGCCCTGCAGCATACTTTTCACTGCAAAATGACCTGTCGTAAGACTTTCATGTTCAAAACACACTAATTATCCATTCTGGATTTATACTGGCCATAAAGTTGATGAACACACCTAACAGTCCATTCACAAGAATGTCTTGGAAGCACCTAGCAAGCACATAACTTTCGTCATGTTTACAGACTCAGATCCTTTTTTTTATTGTGTTGTGCATTGTTAGCTGGGGCACGTGGACAATTTTAATCGCGGACTTTTGTTTTACTGGATTCTCACCTGTTACAAGACTACACATTTTTTTTACGGTGCTTGATCTACAATATATTCAGTTGCAGGTCTCTCTAGATGGTCCCTGTGTCCCAAGTTGATCCATATTACTTTATTTTCCGTTGCCATTAAATAGAAGGGAACTACTACATCTTTTGTTACGGTCTAAGAGTACGAGTATTTTGTGATATAAGTCACTATTACATACCCTTTCATAAAGCAATCGATTTCCAGGATATCAAACTACTTACGATATGTAAAATAAGGTCAAATATAGCTCTGGTACTTTCTGTTTCTCTTCCCGTAATCTGAGGGTCGCGGGTTCGCATCCCAGTCGCGCCAAACATGCTCGCCCTTTCAGCCATGGGGGCGTTATAATGTGACAGTCAATCCCACTATCCGTTGGTAAAAGAGTAGCCCAAGGGTTGGCGGTGGGTGCTGATGACTAGCTGCCTTCCCTCTAGTCTTACACTCCTATTTTAGGGACGGCTAGCACAGATAGCCCTCGAGTAACTTTGTGCGAAAATTCAAAACAAACAAAACTTTCTGTTCCACACGACTTTATATCGGCTGTAGTTGTCACATAACTTAGCAATTTCCATATTCAAAAAAGTTTTAATATAATTTACTCAGCCATGTAATAAGGATAAATTAATAGTGTAGCGATGTTTGATTCACTGAAATCGATATATTGCCCATAGGTGATACCAAAACAACTTAGAATACACATGGGTATGATGGAGTTGCTGACTAGGTGTTACATTCAACATTTCATTTGTATAGTTAGTAAAACATATTTTACTTAAGTTGTTTACTAACACCTTGGAAGTGGAACGTTGAAATGACAGTGGATTCACGCTCACCACCAGGGTGCTCTGTAATATGCTGCTTTCAGAATCTCAGGAAGATTTGAGTGTATGTGGGACAAGTAGCACAAGGAGTATTATTAAAAATGATATTATAAAAAACAATAATATTAAGTGACATTTAGAAATAAGTAGCCGAGAGTATTGTAACAATCCTAAGGGGGGCTTCAGTGTCATATAAGTATTGCAATAAGCTAACTCGAAGGACTTCAATGTTATATAAGTACTCTAATAAGCTAACTCGAAGAGCTTTAATGCCATGTAAATACTGTAATAAGTTACATTGAAAGACATCAATGTCATATAAGTATTGTAATAAGCTAACTTGAAGGACATCAGACATTTAAATATCGTAATAAAATGTGTGTGTACTTCTTGCTTCTTTTAGAACTTTCGTACAAAATTAACGAATGGCTAGACAATCAATAGCCCCCACAGTTACCAATAACTCTTGGGCTACACTTTTCTGACAGAATAGCAGGAGTTGACCATCATCCGTGGTCTCGAAACGCAGAGGCGTTGTTAAGAAAACAGAATACAAAATTTAGAATTCACATTCCAGACACGCCAACCAATGATTCATTTGAAAACTAGATTATGAAATAAGACTGACTCTTCTCTCTATTAAAATCCCTAATCATTCTATATGTGTAATTTAATATCGGTTGTTTAAAAACATTAGCCCAAAATAAAATAAGCAGAAGCAGAACAACAACAAACATGACTCAGTGTTTTGAGTGATAATTTGTATTAAGTACAAAACCTGATGTGCTGTGTCAATGTTACTCAATTCCTTGTCTGAATATGGTCCTGAAACAATGTATGGCTAAATATCCAGCATAGTGCCACTTTATCAACTGCTTGTGTACTTACAACTAATTCACTGGTGGCAGATATTTGTGTTAACCTTTTCCTTTATATATGCTGTTCCTTAGAAGGCAATACTTACTAATTACCAGATGAAAAACGAAATTAAACTCACCCAAAATAACTCTTATCGTCATATTACGTATTTGTGGCTCAGCGGTAAGTTTGAGAGTTTATAATGTTGAAATATAGAGTTCGATCCTTCCAGTGCGTGTTGGGCTCTTTATACAATTTTAGGCTTAAACACAAACCAATAAATGAACAAGTTTGAGACTTACAATCATTGCAACGTGCATTATTGACACGTTATCTTAAAATATAAAATTTCCAGTGGTTAGGGTGTTCGAATCGCAATCTGAAGAACGCGGATTCGAATCTCCGTCGCCGAATATGTTCGCTCGCCCTTTCGGTCGTGGAGGCGTAACAACGTTACCGTCAATTCAACTATTTGTTGGTAAATGAATAGCCTAAGTTTGGCGGTAGGTGGTGTCGTCTCTCTCAGATAGCCCTTGAGTAGCTTTGTGAAAAATCCAAATCAAACGAGAATTATCTTTCGAAGTTTTGGAATCGAGCTTTGAAATCTCTCGTTCAAACATAATTTTATTTTCATAGCTTGGTCTGTAGATCTGGCAAAATATCAACATTCAGAACGATTGGGATAAATTATATAAACAATAACCTGCTTATCAAAAGTGGATACATGTTTGAATGAATTCGTAAACCAGGGTTCGATACAGTATTAAAAAGTTCAACATTCATTTTTTGTTGTTGTTTGTTTGTTTGTGGATTATGTTACAAATACATTTTCCAGCACATGAATTAATAAAATAATATTGAAACGTTGAAGTATCTAATTAGGACACTAAGCCCCTAGGACTAATTAAAATATATTTCCAACCGACGTTTAGATTAGATATTATTTTCGTGGAAAACCGTGGAAAGTTAGACTCGCGCGCCAAAAAGGCATATTCGTGTATTGGTATTTGCATAAATCCGGTTAGGTATCAAATCGAATATCCATCAGAATGTCAAAGAGCACTGAGACGAGAGTATTTTTAGTATAGTGCAACAGTGATCATTCTTTTGATTTTAGGCAGTTTCTGTTTGTTTTTTTCGAAAATATTAATTTATTATATTAACCTTGGATTACATGAACCTACTGTTTAAAATTTGACTTGAGAAATGAACCCACTTTTTTGGATTTGTTTAATTTAAGAAACAAACTTTCTGAAACAGAATGAGCTGTAAATTATTTCTCAAAATAAACTACTAAGGTTTTAAAGCAAAATAAAACGTATTACTTCTGACTTTATCTTTGGATTTTTTTTTTGTTTATAATTTCGCGCAAAGCTACACGAGGGCTATCCGTCAACTCTTGGGCTTTTGCCAACGGATAGTGGGATTGATCGTAACATTATAACGCTCCCACAGGTGAAAGGACGAGCATGTTCGGTGTAACGGAGAATCGAACCCACGACCCTCGAATTACGAGTCAAGTGCCTTAACCACCTGGCCATGTCGGGCCATATCTTTTGATAGTTTTCAACATAAAACTGCCAAACCGTAACTTAAATCGCTAATTGTTTACGAAACGAAGACAAAATATCACTGTACCAGTAGAGGGCACGTTTCACACAGTAATGAAATTATGAAAATGCTTAAATTTCAGTTTTATAATCTAAACATATCATATCCATTTATCTATCTATAGACGTACGTAATTAGATACCACGTGTGTATGAGTTTATGTTGTTGGTTTTGTAATTAAGAACAAAGCTACACAATCGGCTGTCTGTACTCTGTCCACCACGGGTATCGAAACCCGGTTTATAGCGTTGAAAGTCCAAATACATACTGCTATGCCACTGGGGAACGTGTGTGTGTATATATATAAGGTATCCTGTGGCACAGCTGTGTGTCTGCGGACTTATAATGCTACCAATCAGGTTTCGACACCCGTGGTGGGCAAAGCAGAGATAGCACTTGGCGTAGCTTTGTGCTTAATGAAAACAAACAAATATATAAGTATTTTTATTAAAACTCGTGTTAAATGTCTTGACGATTCGAAACAAAATATTCGTTTAAAAATGGTTCACAAATTTAAACATATCTCTGCATTACACACACACACATATGTATATACTGTTTTCTGCGTGTGTGCTCCTTTTAAACACAAAGACACACAACTGGTTTTGACAACCACGGGGATTGAACACCAAACTTTTGTGTTATCAGCGTTATTGTTTACCGTAAAGCCGCCAAGGACGACTTTAGGTCAAATATATTTGCCGGTTTTTCTTCTCCATGATTACATATTAAACATAATACACAATGGGTTATTCGTGCCATAATCACTGCAGGTATTGAAACCCGATTTTAATCGTTAGAAACCCTCAGATTTCCCGCTGAGCCACCGGGGGAGGAATTTATCCATGATAATTTAATTTTTAAAGTAATAAACAGAACATATGAGAGAATGAATAAATAATGAAACCTTATGAAAGTGAAAGTTAATCAAATTGAAATAATTTTCTTGATTATATAACTTGGTTGATAACTACAAAATGTATTACTTTATTTTACAGAAAATACGTTTTATTTGAAAAAAAAAATTAAAATTGTTTTTTCCGGCGTGTTTTAGAGGGGTAGTTGGGAGAATTTCCTAAAATAACAAAAATCTAAAATATCTCAGCTGAACATTTACCATGTTTATATTAGCAAAAACTGTAGAGCAAGTTAAATGATAGCCTTGACATTTAATCTAAGCCTAACAAAACAAGTAAATGCTAAAGTCCGAGGTTTGATTCCTCTTAATGGACACGCCTATTAAGTAGCTTTGAGTAGAAACAAACTGCACCTTATGAATACTATTTTACAATTAATATAATTACCTTTAATTATTTTCCCCCTTGTGTTACGTGGAATTATTTAACAATTCGTAAAAAATAACATTTTGTTAGATGTATTCATTTATTGATAAATTAATATTAAATTCAGGTTAGAGAAAAATCTAAAAGTAACTGAATTATGAAATTAGCCTTTCTTAAACCTATCCGTGATCATTCAATAATGTTTATCGCATAGTTAACTATTTCTCAACTTAGACATATTTTAACGCCATCTACAACAACTTCTTTAAAAGCTAATTTCGATATAGTGGAAAATAAACACGTTTGTTTGTTGAATTCGCGTCAAGTTACTCCATGTCTATCTGCACTAACTGTCTCTAATATAGAGGTTATAAACTAGAGAAAGCAGATAGTCAACATTATACACCGCCAGCTCTTAAGATCCTCTCTACCAACAAACAGTGGGATTGACCTTAACATTATAATACCCCCACGGCTGACAGAGCAAGCACATTCGATGACGGTTTTTGATCTCGCAAGCCACAGATTGTAAATCGAGTTCCCTAATCACCAGGTCGTGTTAGACCTCAAGTGTTAGTTACAATAAAGTTATTGTATCATTTTAGAAGAATTAACCAACGTCGGAAGTATGATATAATTTCCCGAAATTGATTTCTAAACAAAGAATAGAATTAAATAAGAACATCTATTTATTGAACCTCGTGAACTGAAATATTTTTTTCTGTATCCAATACTATATTTTTCGTTGTTTCAAACATCTATTATTTTAGTTTTAGTTAAATGCCTAAAAGGTTTAGAAATATTTCTTTCTTCTACATTTTGCAGTATTCCAATTCATTTGTTATAAATAAACTCGCTGAAGTTAGTTAGTGTTCGTTTTTAACACTGATATTAAATTTCTTTGTTTTTTGTTCTATTGTTTATTTAAAAAACAAACTGAGAAACAGAAAGTTTTATACCAGTTTTTTCCCAAAGATTCGTCTTAAAAATTCAATAAGATTCGACAGAAAACTGTGTTGATCCAACAGTTTAAAACATTCGTATAACTTTAAGGTCGTGCCTTTCTATTTTATGATTAAAGACAACACTAACTTTCAAACTAAATAGAGGAAACAAACAACAAATACTGTACATATCGCGAGATCAAACCCGAGTTAACTAGTTTATGAAAATATATAACAATAAACTAATATAATTAACTGGTCATGCGCAGTTACAATTTTAATTTGTTCGTTTAAAATTGGGCACAAAACTACACAATAGACTATCTGTGCTCTACCCACCACGGGTATCGAAACCCGGTTTCTATCGTCACTGGGTGGAAGCAATTTTAATATACGTGTCTGTACCTGAATGGTTTGAACTTTAATTGCTGGTTGTTGTTTTTTAACTGTTAGGACTTCCATACAGTATCTGTTAGTGTGGTAACAAAATAATCTCAAAGTTTATCGTAACATCGGTAAAATTATTAAGAAAAACATAATAATTGCTCGTATGTTGCTGACGCATTTAAATGATTAATCATCTACAATTCAAAAATTATTCATTTAAACCTCAATTAATGGCCCATGTGCCAAATATCAGCGATATCCATGCGCGATAAAAATATACAACGCGCTTTCTCTGTTTCACTTCTTTACGTACAATCTCGACTCCAGGAGTCAATATACCTTACAGATTCTCCCGTAGGTAAAAGCCTTCCTACATTTTAAAATTTTAAACTAAAATTCGAATGATCATAATGCATATCCAAAGAACAAGACGTAACGGAAGGAAGACCTGCCCTGATATTTCGACTTACTTTTGTACTTTCATAGCGGCGGCGTACTTGTAAGTCGCACAGCGAAAATCAATGGTCGGGTTTTAATGTCGAGTTACGATAACAAATTCAGTAGAAGTGATTGTCACCGTAAGTAACAAAACCTTGAATTGGACACACTGGGGTTGAGAAATATCAAGAAATATTAAAGTAACGGAATCGTTTCAGTTACATTAGACGTATATAAGAAACAAAGAATGTTATGTTGATTAACTGATAAACTATGAATAACAATGACATACAAAAGAATGTGTTTGGTTGCTAAGCTTCACTATGGGTTGTATTGTGTCTTGTACAATGATGAAAACCCGAATTTTGGTTTTATAAATCCAGAAGTTTGCCTTTGAGTTATCGGTGGTGGGAGTGAGGATGTTCGCGCAAAATTATCTACTGGTAACCTGTGATAGCCGTCATTAGCTGTGAAGTGATAAACTAGAGGGAAAGAGTCTAATCAGCACCACCCACCGTCAACTCTTAGGCCACTCAGATGGAATAGTGGGATTTTACCATCACTCTTATTATGCATCCACGATTTCGAAGTAGGGAAAGCAATTTTTGTTTTGAGGTAAACTGGTGCAAACTTCGGATCAACCGAAAAAGGGGAGGCGAAATAAAGTTTAGGCTATATATTACTATAATTGTTTACAAATAAAATATATCAAAAAATATACAAATGCATTCTGCTACGACGTCAGAAAGAGCAGCCAATAAAAAAGTGAGGCTCAGTTATTAATGTCAAAAATAAAACCTAGTTTTCGCTTCTAATTCACAACTTGCACCATACTGTTGTACTTCCTCAACCATTCTATCACAACACCATACCAAGTTGATTTAACGAGAACCGAAAATCGAAATTAACCGTTCAGAATACCTATCCCAACATGTAAATAATAAATTGACATGCACCGTCGAAACCTGCGAACTTAAAGGTGAATTTTCAACAAATTTAATAATTGCCTTCGAAACTGTACTTTGGTTAGGTATAATTCCTGTGTGGTTGCCATATTTTTAAACACTTTAGTTTTTGAGTAGAAAATGAAACAAAATATGTGGGTCCTCGAACTCAAGTTCCTCTCGGTCGTTCGGCTGTTTCCGTGACACTTTACAACTATGACGTAATAGTTGCCAAACACGCTTCGTTGCGCGCCGACCATTTTGTTCCTTTCAGTGCTGGTGTTTTATGTAAATCTATCGGTGCTTATTTCGGATTACATACTTTGTGAGACTATGTTTTGTCTTGATATTGCTACTTTATGTTTGTTTTATGATAACATGGTTTACTGCGTTGCTTATGTTTATAAAAACGTTTCGGCATCGGGCAAAAGCTTCTTTTCGTTTCCGTGCAAGGAGAAGGAACCGGCAAGGTGGTGACAGTGGTCAACAGGAAGAACTGGACTCCTTCACACCATGCAAAGCTTTGTCAAGATCACTTTGAAAGCTCATGTTTTGTGTCGGATCCCACTGTTTTGGATTCCGTTGGTTTCAAGCCAGGCATGTTGAGACTGTAAAATCCATCGGCAGTAGACAGGATCGTCCCCACCATCTTTCCTCGTGTAGAGCTGAGGACTGATCTCAGTCTGCAGCGTACAGGTTCCACCCATCTGAAGCCATCCCTTGCCATCACGAAAAGAACAAACTTAAAGATATGTGTGCAGTATAAAGCGATAAACAATAACTAGTATAATATAATAATTTAAAAAGTACAAGTTTTTGAAGAATGTAACTTGACATACACATTTCACATTCATGAGCGTGTTTTGCATTTGAGGCACCTGAAAGTCAGTGAAACCTTGATTTCCTTGTCAAGACAGTAGACAAATCTATCCCAAATAGAGTATATTCCAAGTTTAAAAGCTGGTAAATCATTCTGTAGATGTTTTTGTATCCTTTTTACATATGAAAAAGTTTGAAGAATACCATTTTCAAATTTAATATTTCAAGATAAATTGAAATAAGACTATGTCTTGAACATGTTGAAGTAATCAAGTACATGTTATGTATTTAAAAAAAAACATTGTAGACTTGTAAACAATCAAATATAAACTCCATAACATATTTCCATATCTCATCATAATAAAATTAATCTTAACACAGTACTTTGACATTGTCATATTAAATGTGGCCCGGCATGGCCAAGCGTGTTAAGGCGTGCGACTCGTAATCTGAGGGTCGCGAGTTCGCATCCCCGTCGCGCCAAACATGCTCGCCTTTTCAGCCATGGGGGCGTTATAATATAACGGTCAATCCCACTATTCGTTGGTAAAAGAGTAGACCAAGAGTTGGCGGTGGGTGGTGATGACTAGCTGCCTTCTCTCTAGTCTTACACTGCTAAATTAGGGACGGCTAGCACAAATAGCCCTCGAGTAGCTTTGTGCGAAATTCAAAACAAACAAACAAACATATTAAATGTAAATCTCATAAACCTCATAAAGCATGTTGTTTTAATATATAATATTATTTCTTCAGTATCACTCACAGTTCCGCTACTCTCGCTCGTGGAACTGTCCTCATCACTAGAACATGTCAGACCTGTGTCAAAAGTAACTGTTCTAGTTTCGTTCAGAGTAGGTTCGAATTGATATGGCGCTACTTGACACTGTTCAGAACACAAAGTCAAAACAGACTCCGCCTCTGTTTCTCCGTATGCACTGGCAATGTTTATTTACATTCAACGCGCTGGCGTTGGCGGTTTGTTTAACAACTATTACGTCACAGTACTTTGCCTAGCGGCAAACGTAAAAACTAAAACGTTCGGATTGCCGCTTGGAATGGGCTCTTTCTGCACCAAGTTCTATGTTTCATTTATTGGCACATATGTTTTATAAAAAATGTGAACCTGCAAAATTAATCAATATGAGTAGTTCTTTTGACTGCAAAATTTTCTTTTTTCTGTAAAATTCACCTTTAATACCGAGTGCAAACACAGAGTTGATGGCACATGAGCAAAGATACAGAATATTAAAACTACGACTTCGCTGTTACGGAACCAAAATCAAACCCACAGGCTTAATTGGAGTATATAGTTTCTAATATAAGGGCGTGACGAAATGTAGATATTTCCGCCTTTGACAAACATCTAACTGAGAAAACATCACTCGAATGGAACAGGTCTGAAGGTTTTGCTTGGTTGTTTGTTACCTGCCTATTCATTCAAGCTGTTACATGTTAAATTCATCCTCTCCGCTTCTGAGGTAATGCAAAACAGGCTGTTATTTAATTGTACAAAACTAACTGAAAATGAAACACCTGAAACTTCGTACATTCAGCTTTTCTCAGTAGTTTCTATATTTCTTTACAACTTAGAAACGTACCTGATCAAATCTTCTCTCTGGTGATTCAGTGGTAAACTTTAAGGCTTATAACTCTAAAATTCGGGTTTCAATCCCCACTGTAAATACGATTACTCCCCAAACCTTAATAATACGTGTTAAATCAAAGGTCCATCAATGTAACCTGATTATGTACATCCTTGACTTTGTTGGGTTTGTTTTATTTTCAGTACTAACGCAGCTGAACGTAATTGCATAGCTATGCCATTACCTCAACATGTCGGCTGAAAAAAAAGTTTTAACGCACTTTTAAGTCTAATAATTTGAAATACACAGTGAAAAGCGAACATTACTTAAATTTTGTTACGTAAGTAGGTCTTTTCAAACTTGTGATAGAAGAAAAAGGGAATTATTCATAAGTCAAACTTTAAACATTCTGTTGAAATGTCTTTAGACAATGGCTGTAGCTCTGAAAACATGCAGCATCTTATATAACGCGTGTGCTGTTACTTTGCATTATTTAAAATAATAACAACAATTCCCCTCGGTGGACTCAGCAGATAGCACGATGTGGCTTTGCTATAAGAAAACACACAATAACAACAAAATACTAATTATGATAATATACATATACATATAATAACCAGAGATGTCTTCTTGTGTTTTGATGAGAAACATCTTACAGCTGTGTAAACGTGAACACACACACAGAAATAATATCAATTACATCTACAATGGAGTTGAAAACACTAAAATTTCATGTAAAGAACCTACCTGAGCCTTTTCTACCCGACCTGGAGGTTGGAAGCTCTGGGGCAGACACGGCGCCATCGCTGTCCTCCTGAGAGTCGTAAGGCAGAGTTTCATTTTCAAAACGGACAGACTGGCGGTGCCTCCGGGTCTCCAGATCGGCGGCGCGAGCACGTGGCAGTGAATTGCTTCGGAATTGGCAGTGTCCTCTGGATGGGGGCAAACTGCTTTGTCTGTACAAAACAGCAGGTCCTCTGGAGTTTGCATGGTGCACTTCGGTATCGGAACAACTTTCTGTCACTGAGCGCCGCCGTCGCCGTAGTATCCCGGCCTGTGGCGGGCCTTCTCTGAGAGACCTACGCGTTCGACCCCTTGGTTGCATAGTTCTAGTCGTTTGTACACTCGACCGTTGATCCATAACAGCATATATATCGTACACATCCTCCTCGTGATATCTATCTCTTGGAATCCTTTGTTCACTCTCAGCCCTCAGGATCCTTGTTGGGCGACCACTAATAGAAGCCTCATATTCCTCCCAGTACTTGCGACGAGAGGTGCTACTCCTCTCGGGACTCTTTGCCACAGTTTTACGAGGTGGACGCATTCTTTTGGAAGGAGCTGGTGGAGGTGGATACCTATGAAATGGATGTACCTGTTCAGCTAGACTTTCTAACATTTTTGGGTATCTGGGGCGGGTTCTTGGTTGTCGCGTGACTACTGGACGCCGAGATATCTCTGGTTCCATCCTCCAGGGCCTCTCTTCCTCTCGTACTTGATCCCGTAGTACTCCATGAAGGCGAGGGCGGGAGTTATAGTAGAGACCATGGTCATCATACTGTTGTCTACCTCGATCGTTTAGCACAATTGCTACTGGCGGAACTCCTGATGGTAATCCTTTTGTCCTAGCATGGATTAATTGCCCATTTTCACTGTTACCATTAACGTCTTCCACTGCTTCCTCTTCCATCTCTTTTTTCCAGACTACAACTGGCGGACGCACTTCTTCTACGAGTCTCCGTGATGGATGACAAGGCAATCTTCCAGGTATCTTGGAGCGAATGGTTAATACTAGACGCCTTGGAATGGACATTATAATGACCACGTCATCTAAACTCATGTGTCTCACATCAACCAAGTTCACAGCTAAGATTTCGTCCCCTACTTTGAGTAGTCCACTGTTATACACAGCACTTTCAAGTGCTACTCTGGAGATGTATACCCCCCCTGTTCGTCGGATTCCATCCCCTTCCCGTATGTACAACCCTAACGTCTGCCCTGGCCGTTTGATGATTTCTATAAACTGAACAGTGTGGCTACTAGTAGCAGCACTCAGGTACTTTTTACTGGCGTCAGCCCCAACTCGACCTAACCTGCGAGGGTCTAATACCCGGATGATCATCTCCCCACGTCTCTCAACAGCCTCGATATTAGCGGCTGTTGTAGCATCGAAGTCATTCTCTACCTGTTCAATCTGTCTAAAGACCTCGGTGGAGATGCCACTGATCTTCCGGAAGTCTCGTTGAACAACCATCTCTGGTACTCTGGGGCGGGACGGACCAGGTATACTTATAACTTCCTCGACTACTGAGGGTTCTCTAGTTTCTGTCTCCTGGATCACACACACACATAAAAAAATAATATGATAAAAATTTCACAAATGAAGATTTCTGAGGATTAAATGCACAGACAGAGGTAATAGTTCAAATTTTGAATGTTAATGAAATACGTGGACAGCCAATATGCAACGCTTAACAGTCAACGGGTTCGTAAATCCATGCTCCCCTTTTTTTACTTTTTTTTCGAATTTATTTATCAACTCAAAATTATGGACAACTATGTGCAGATAACTCTTGTATATATATATATATATACTTAAAAATTCTAAATAAAAAAAATCAACCTTAGGATCTCTCAGTTACTGAGACAAATCTTTGAACCTTTCTGACACCAGGTTTGGAGATTTGTAATATTTGTGAGTCTTCTTATTACGTGTGATGTTTCTGTATTGCTCGAAAGACAGTTCTAAAATATCGTCAAACGTAAGACGAAACTCTTTCGTTCGTTTATTTATTTGTAACAAAGCTATTAGCCTGGCATGGCCAGGTGGTTAGGGAGCTCGACTCGTAATCTGAGGATTGAAGGTTCGAATCCCCGTCGCACCAAACATGTTCGCTCTTTCAGCTGTTCTGTCGTTATAATGTGACGGTCAATCCAACTAATTGCGATAAAAGAGTAGCCCAAGAGTTGGCGGTGGATGGTGATGACTAACTTCCTTCCCTCTCTAGTCTTACATTGCAAAATTAGGGACGGTTAGCGCAGATAGCTCTCATGTAGCTTTGCACGAACTTCAAAAACAAACACACAGACAAACCTACTTAAGCTAAATACCAACGTCCCTATGTTCGAACACCTGAGGGAAGGCAATAAGCGGGAAACATCCAGTGTTATTTCATTGGCTACTCCTTCTACTAATGAAGAGATGGACTGAAGGTCACATACACTATTTCATTCATGCATTCTTTCCTTTAGATATTAAAGTTCACAATATTATTATGTAATCTATAAAAATTATAAATATCTTGATATTTTCATTAAGAGAGAGAGAAACGTTACTGTTATGTACATGAATTCGTGCATAAAATCAAACCAATTTTCTCTGGAATTATTTTTAAATCTTTGATAAACTTTTTAAAACAACTTCCATTTCTGTTGTAACAGTTAGAAAACTATGCTGTTGCATTTATAATTTGTTGTTAAACATCACGATTTCCATCAAAACATCTTCAAGTATATAACATATTCGTCTACTCTAAGTAGAAAGGGAATGTAAGATAAAAGGTGAGTAGCTGATAAAAACGAATTCTGAATTAGTAATTATTTCGTAAAATATTTAAATATACCAAATTCCTAGTCATTAGTACAGAAGGCTGAGTACGTATTATTAAAATCATTTTGAATATGTAAATCAGAATGTCATCTAACAGTCACAGCCAACATGAAGTCGTAGTGATACAGGATGTATAAGAACAACATTTGACGTTGTTTGGCATTGTCTAGGTAGTATGATCTCACTGAAACTGACTAATTTTGACAATTGTATGTAACAGTCCTTTCTGAAGATATATATTTATACACTTTGATCATAAAGATTTGTTCAGATCAAAGATTTGGAATTTACAAGACGGGGATATTCTTTATACTTAAGGGCACGGGCATGAGAAAACAAAGGAATATGAATCAACATGTGGCCCAGGACCATCAAGGAAGCGACCTACAACAATCGGTACCTCATCCGTTCTAACCAAAATGTTATGTCTTGTAATAGGTGAGATTCCACTAACACAAAAGTTAGTAGTAAAAGCCATCCATGTGTCTCAGCAACATTATACAGTATAATCAAAACGGATTTTGTACACCTCAAGGTGCTAGAGAATAAAACGGATATTTATACAACTCTATAGGAAGACATATCAACCAAGTCGCCGGGCTCAGCTCTTAGAATTTTTGTGTTATCGGGCTGATAAAATGGCACAGGGAAACCGTCATTCTTGTACACTAGATTGGTTATGGAAAGCAAGCAGAGAGATAGAGTGTGCTTTGTACGTGACAACCTTACAATGAAAATTACGTTGCAGGTTTATTTTAAAGACGTACAGTCATGAAACAAAACATGACCTGTCGTGGCGACATGGACCGTAACGACGTGGCATAGAGCTAGGGGGTTACTCAGAATGTTAACTAATAAACTAGAAAAATGGGATAAAACTCCAACACCTCAATCCACAATGACATTTAAAATACAACAACCACTAGGACGGTCGAGAAACAACTTTCACAATAAAATAGGTTTGAGTTAAAAACAGAGACGTAAAGTTCACTTCTCTTTAGAATATTTAGAAAAGAAAAGCTCTTCGAGAGTAAATACTAATGTTCAAACCTATGTTTACATCCATACCACACTATGTATAGAGTTTTATTTCAAAGTAGCATCAAATAAGCACTTGCAGTACAATACAAATGAGATGATAAGGAAGGCTGGAGGAACATCCACCTACTGAGATTAATAGAATAAAGACATCAGTATAACAACAATATAAGGTGATTCATTCAAAATATATATACAAATACCATCACAGTTCTCTTACCTTCCTTTCATGAGGGGCGACACCCCGTAGTTATGTTTCAGTGCACACCCTACCCATTCAATTTATCTTGTGTCAGTAAAAAAAAACAAAAAAAACAACATGTTTTTGGTTGTATACAAGAGACCTCTTTCTAAGTTCAGTTCTTTATGATTTTTTAATTTACATTTTCTGGTATTTACTCATTTTTTCTCTCTCTCTTTATATTTCGCATATTTTGCAGGCAGTTCTAATTATCAGGTTACCTTATTAGGTTTTTATTTATTTAAATATTTTCTCTAGCTGCTTTTCTTTCGTTACTAATTTGGTTAATTTTATTTCACTGGAAATCCTTGTTACATTTCAATGTTTCTAAAATAAAAACTATATTCTTACGTATTGTTACAAATTACGTCACTAAAAACGAACATTTCAGTATTGTATGGTACGGTTACCATAGATACATACAATGTCACTCAAAATGAACATTTCAAAATTGTCTCATAAGGTTACCATAGATACCCATAATGTTGCTCAAAACAAACGTTTTCGTATCAGGCAGGCTACCACAGACACCCAGGACCTCACTATCACGATGGCATTGAAAATAATTAATTTCTTAACTTCACATTCACAACTCACCTCTAGAGTAAATAAGCGTAACTTCTAAAAATCCTCGGGTCAGTGGATTTTTTTAGAACTGCGATATAATTCAATTATGCAAAGTACATCTAAACCTAGAATTTCTATAAATCATTTTACACAATAACAGAGAAACAAGAATTCTATTGCCTACACAAATATCATAGTGGATGTCCCTTTGACAAAAATCGACTCTTCCTTGAAATTAAACTGTGTCACTCTAGCGCCATCAAGGGGGTAAAACTATTACAAAATCATTATTATTTTTATTTTATATATATTAAATAATTTTTGAATGCCACTGAAAAGACCATGCAACATGAACTACCAAGGGCACTTTACACTTGTTCATTAAAACAAGCCTTCGTAATGACAGGTGATATTGACACTGAATGACGTTAATTTTCTGAATAACGGGTATTCAGTTTTGATTTGTTTTGTTAAGCACAAAGCCACACAATGGACGATCTGTGCTGTACCCACCAATGGTATAAAAACGCAAGTTTTAATATACTAAACTTTCAGTGGTACGTACTGCTGGGTAATTTTTTATTCACTTTTAGAAGAACGAAACTAAACTTCCTCAGAAAACCATTATTGTTAAAAGGTGTTTGAGAACAGCTTAGCACAAAGACTAATCAATGATTACATGTGTAAATATTGGTCAAGTTGCTAAAGTGGCATTATTTTCTCAGTAATTAAAGCCGAGTGACTCTTCCAGCCCATGGTTTTTCCATTATTACAACGACTCTTAAACTCAATAAAACAATTCATAAATACCACTCTAATAAAACAGTTTGTAGAATTAAACAAACTAGTGTAGAAGTTTAAAAGTTGCATTAATATTACTCATAAGAATGTTAAAACTTTCTAGATCATTAGTACTTATTAGAATTTCCTGGAAAACCTACGTTAGGGCTGGCTATGTCTTGCCGTCTTTATTTTTTAACTGAGTCTTTTAGTCTTATTTCAGCTAAACAATTGGATCGTTACTTGTACATCTCACCCACGATTCCAAATGTAGCAACGCAACGCGAACCACGAACCTTGCGGTCCACAGTTCTGGTGTGCTAGCTTTCCCGCCCCACACAAGAATAAATTTTTAACTCAAAGCAATTGTTTAACAGTTTTTGATATAAAATTACAGAAAAAGCTAAAAGTATATCAATGCATCCAGTTTTAGTCGCGTTAAGTTTACCGGAAGCGAACCTTACGCATGTATAAATTTAAACCCCCTGATAACCAAGACACAACTGATTAAAACTCCATGATAAAATAAATTATACACAAATCTTTCACTATTGTGTTTGTAAACAATGTAGTCGTTCTTACAGTCGTGTTTCGTAATTTAAAAAAAAAACCAACAAATTTTGACCGTGGAACTACAAACTGTCTACCCTTTGAGAAGTTGAAATGAAATTCCAAAAATTTAAATTTGTTCGCTACCAGAAGAGTATTCAAAAACTTTCATTTATTTATGGCCAAGCTCCCAATATGGAAACGATTAACCAAGTTTAATTTATGTACATTTAGTGGAATATTTCTCATTGAATATTCTTTCCAATACATTTTAAAGGTATATTAGACAAAATTATTTCGTTTTCGATTCGACAACTTGAGCTCAAACTCCCGCACATCCAGGTGGCGAATACTTAGTCCCAGTAAGTATAATTCGTTGGTTCCATGACAAGGGAACTGGTATCTTCAACATAAATATCACTTTATGGGCGAGTAGATGGATCCGCAGTGGTCTATAATTTTGAACTACTTATCAGAGCAAAGGCAGACGGCCAGCAACACCCTCCGCAACAAGGACTTCGTATGGATCTTTAATCATAACGAATGTCGAGATTGACTATCACTTTCATAGCCCGCCCACACTTGAAATACTTTTTGTCATTATTCGTTCTCTTAGATAGTTTGAGTATCAACTGAGATACTGATATCGATCATTGTTTACTACTAAATAATTCAAGTGGGATATTACCGTAATGTGATGTCTAAAACAACGTCTAATATTCATTAGGAAAACTGTATACATCGTTACCCTTAATACATTATAAAAGTTATTTTTAAAATACCAAGAAATTAAAGTGGGAAAACCCGTTTAGAAAACTAGATATTTGCGAAAGTGCGTAACGTTGAAAATCGGTTAATGTTTTGTTAATTTAAATAAACCAATTTTATAAAAGCATCAAAACCTCTGTAAAACAACAGCTATTAGATAGAGCTTAAAGCTAAGCTTTTCTTACATGCCGCAGCTCGAGAGAGAAACAGTATATCTATTAATAAACAAGATTATATAACTTGTATAATTTCCTGTCAAGAATGAAATCGTGACAAAGCTCATAATTTCACTCCCCGCTAGGTGTAGGGAATACTCGTACACCGCCAAACGATTTTACCTTCTCCCAGGTAAGCGTAACGAGCTATAATTTTAGCGAAAGGCCTCATCAGTACTGGATATGGCAGATGGAATGTGGTTGACATAGTGCGACATCTTCAACTTTGTTTCCACTCACGGTTTACTAGAAAGAATAAAAATATTTGTTACTAACGTGATTTAGTTTTTTCAGTGGCAATTACAAACGTAGGATGGCCACAAAATGTTTATCGAAGCATTTTCTAGGGAATAGGGTTAATTAAATGAACGAATTGAGCTGGTTTTCGTATATGAGTATTTAAAGAACTGCTGTGTGAACAAGATAAACTGAATACATCCAGAATAATTTAGTGTTACACAATACTTGTTATTTTATACTCATAAGGACTGTGCTCTGCGTAATTCTTCCGAACAACACGCTACTGTACTGGCGCCTCTACTGTTAAGACCAGGGTTCATTCACCCTGCAGGTGCTGGCTCGGGCGGTCGTTACGACTTCTAGACCACTTGGTACAAAACCAAATTGAAACATGGCTACTTCCACAAAAAAAAGAAAGTTTGACAATGATGTAATACAGAGCAAAGCAAAAAGGAAAAAAAAAAGCAATTATTACAATTAAAAAAATTGATGGAAACGCACATAATACACCTTGGTTTAGTAAGTCTCACCTGGTGGTAAACAGAATCATCGTATATGCATATTGGAAAAATAAATGCCACTAAATTAACAAATGTAATTTGTAGTGGTAGTCAATATAATACGCCGTCTATCTTTTTTCTTTCTCACATAAACATAGACCAAAATAATTTGAATTGCTTATAGAATGGGAATACTTTGTTTGGCATGAAATAATCAAGAGTACACCAATATAGAATTTAAAATAAGCATTTTTAAACTATTATTTTGACTTCTGGAGATACCGAAGAGGAAGTAAATTAAGTATGTTTGTTTGTTTGAAGTTAAGCACAAAGCTATACAATGCTCTGTCTTTCATGGGTATTAAAACCTGGTTTCCAGCATTTTAAGACCCTAGACTAGTCACTAGGTGTGAGGGTGAAACAGAAAATAAATCGACTCCTTTTCCCTCTTCTCCTGCCCTCACGAGCTTAACAGTACAAAATCAAGAAACATAAGTACAAATATTATAAAAACATGTGCCCTTACAAAGCCTAATACTTTCATTACAGACAAAATTTAATTCATAAACAAAAATGTCGTAATAAATATCCCGTCACAAAATAGGGCAGCGCCGAACTACACGAACAAAACCAGTAATACAGCTTTAATAATATGTATTCTGAAATATTCAGTGTTGTCTATGGTAATCAACATTCAAAACGTGGAATGCTCTCAATTCTTATAAAATAACGGATGTCAAGTCTCCACTGATATATTTCCTATTTGAATAGGGTATAGAAATCCAAGGTCTGAGCCGCGATATGCCACTGCACATGCTCTGCAGTTTCATACGAGAAAAGTACAGGTGTAAATGTCAATAATGATGTTCTCTTAAGAATAGACATGTAGGTGGCGAGTGCTATTGACCATTTATCCTCTCTGTGGTCAGCAATTTTGAATTAGCTGTCGATATGCCCTAAAATTAGGGGTCTCTGATCTGACCATTTAACTCGTATATTGCGTGCATTTCCTGTTTTAAAATCTAAACAAAAAACCTCGTACTGTTTTGTTTGTTTGTTTGTTTTTTTTTACCGTTACAGTAACCTATCTGAAATATGTCTCTTAGTGGCATAGCGTTATATCTGCGGACTTACAACGCTCGAAACCAAGCTTTGATAGCCGTGGTAGAAAGAGCAGAGGTAGCCATTTGTATAACTTTGTGCTGAACAACAAAGAAACAAATCTAGAATATAAACTAAACAATTCCTTTTTCTGAAAGTATAGTTCTAAGTGTCATTGTTCCCTTTCTATCTCAATTTCTTATTGTGTTTTGAACATTTTTCAAAATTCTAGTTTGCTGCCATTGTAAACAAAGTTTTCGACCTTTGCTGTGATCTCGACATTTCAACTACATTATCAAAAGTTAATCAACTGATTTTTGGGTAACTTATGACCTTTTAACCTAATTTTATCAAAATCAATTGAAAACTTGAGTCATTAAAACACACGTGCGCATGCGAAATATTATAAATAATTTTCTGGTGCGATACTGTTCATCTCAGATCGTGAACATCTCTAGATTAGGCTTAGATAAAAATATCCAATAAAATCTACTTATGGTATATGTTACTGACTTTGCAATAATGTATACATAAAATACATAATTATTCTAAAATATTAGACGTTATAACGTGCTTTATAAAGGTACTTGGTCAAATAATACACTTACACTCAAGCAACAGTGTGAAATTTTACTTGTGATATACGTCACACGGTCTCACGTTCACTGTAATTGATATACTACTGACCACATTTTTAATATAAAAGATATTTTGCAAGTTAACTTGTAAAAGTTTATGTTTTCATTATTTTGTCTTATGATTATATATTTACTTCTTAAACATTTATTGTTCAAGGTATTTAGTGACCAAATTTCTTTGGTCGAAATGCCATTTTTGTACATCTTATTTTGTTTATTTGTTGAACACCCCCGTCAAAGCTATTTGAAGTCATCTGCATTAGCCATACCTAATTTTGAAGTGACACAATGAGAGAAAGCAACTATCCAATACCACCCATTGCTAACTCTTTATCAACAAATAGTGGGACTGACCATCACATTATAATTCCACAACAGCTGAAAGGGCAAATATGGTTTACAACAGGATTTGATCCCACCACCCATAAATTGCTTATCAAGTATCCTAACCACCAGTCCATGCTGGGCCCATCTCTTATTTAGTTTGTTTAATGATCGGTTGTTATTGTTAAAAATGTAATGTTCTGTCTTAGAGTTAGAGAACAGATTTATTTGTTACAAATGTAATTGCTTTATATCCTAGGCAGTATATTTACTGATTACAACATTATTGTCTCATGTTTGATGTATTTACTGATTTATTCTGTCTTGTGTTTGGTGTATTCACTGGTTATGTCATTATCCTGTCTCGTGTTTGGTGTATTTACTAGTTATGCCATTATCCTGTCTTGTGTTTGGTGTATTTACTAGTTATGCCAATATCCTGTCTCGTGTTTGATGTATTTACTGATTTACCTTGTTTCATGGTTGATGTATTTACTGGTTATGTCATTATCCTGTCTCATTTTTTATGTATTTACTGCTCTATCTTGTCTCATGTTTGGTGTATTTACTTGTTAAACATATCATGTTCAATGTGTTTACATGCTAAATATTTCATTATCTTGTCTCATTTTAACTATATTTACTTGTTAAAATATACCATCATTCTAAATCATGTTAAGTATATTTAGTGGCTATATTTTCTAGTTTGAGATGCACTTAATTTGCCTCATGCTTAGTATATCTACAAAATTATCTTTTAAAAATTATGAAAGAGGAATTAGTTTCTGAAATTATTTATAATAAAATTACACTATTTGGTTTCCACTATAGAATACCATAAGTACATGAAACAGATTGTCTAAAATTACCAACTGTATCATGAACAGGATATTTTAACTATAACATTAGCAGTTTTTCAATATTTTTTAGTCTTTTATAACAAGTGAGTTTACAGTACCAAATAGTGTTGCATTTTCCAAAAATATTTCTAAAATAGTTTTTGATGAGTTGGTGTATACTGGTAGTTTGAGCACTGAGTAATTATACAGAGATGTATCTTTAACCCTTAAACAGTGGCCATCATCAACTGATGCTGCTACCTACACCATTCCTGCTGTCTAAGGGTTAACTGAAGTAACTGAGTTAAACAGTAACTTAATTTTACAAATCAGATGTTCCTAATGGTATAAAAAACAGTTTTTATTAAACTGTTTGAAATGATTACTAAATAATCTAATTTTGCTTATGACTGTTGCCATTACAAACAAATCAGAGTTTCCAAGGGTTCAAAGGTCACATCATGTTTAGTTAATTTGTGTTTCAGTTATCAGGAAAGTAAGATCTTGAGCACTTTAAACTTTTACAGGAGATAGACAGATGACACATTTGTGATTTATAAAAATTAATCTTATGTTTAAAAACACCAAACTATTTTAATAACATCATGTTAGTAATACATTTACTGTCAAATAAATTATGTTCACTCCACCATTTTTGGATAACAGTCAATTTAGGAAAATGTTTAGAAAATAAATATTATCACAAGTCAACATTTACTGGTGTATATTTTTATCTCTAGGGTTTAAAAAAGTTACTTGTGTTTTAATACACTGGGCTCATAAAATAGTTCTTAAGTTTTATAAAGAGATGATTAATGTAAAGAAATTCCTAAAAAATAGTTATTCTCTATGACTGATTAATAATATTATTAAAAATATAGAAGGTTTACTTACCTCTTAAAACAATGAAATGCACTACAATAACAAAAACAGTTTTTATTGATTTTTTAACATGTTAAATGAAACATGATTTAGAAGAACCTTAAAAAGTTTAAAACTATTCCAAATTGTAAGATTTATATATTTTTTTACTCTAATGTCTTGTACATACTTTACAATGAGAGATAACATTCCGAAAATTTAGCATTTTTATGTCATCTACAAACTTAGGTGTCCGAGATGTAACCATGACAAGGTGGGCTCCACTATTCATTGTTTAAATTCAAGGATTTAAAGCTGTGCAAAAAATACACCACATAATCAACAATCTACCCATAAACATGACTACCCAGACTGTTGCTTCCTTCCTACTCAGCCACTATTTCAGCATTCTGACACAATATTTTCAGTGTTTTGTTCTGAGTTGAACTGGACTCACACTATTATTTCTCTGTTTAACTTCTATGTTAATGTAACACATCCAGAAAGTTTAATTTCAAAATCCCACTGCTTCCCTTCTTACAGCTTCAGTGTAACATCCTTGAAACAGCCAGGTGTATCAGTCAGTACAGTTTAGTTTTTGTTGTGACTAGTGTTCAGTGTATTTACTAAACAACTTCTCTTATTATCAATGTCATTGTCCTATCTACTATTCAGTGTATTTAATAAACAGATTCAGTGTTTACTAAACAGCTTCTCTTATTACTGATGCCATTTTTCTACTTAATATTCAGTGTAGTTACTAAACAGATTCTCTTATTATTGATGTCATTGTTCTATGTAATACCCAGTGTATTTGCTAAACAGAATTTCTTATCATCCATGTCATTGTTCTACCTAATATTCAGTGTATTTACTTAACAGATTATCTTATTATTGATGTTATTGTTCTACATAATACTCAGTATATTAAATAGCTTCTCTTATTATCCATGTCATTGTTCAACCTAATATTCAGTGTATTAAACAGATTCTCTTATTATCGATGTCATTGTTCAACCTAATATTCAGTGTATTAAACAGATTCTCTAATTATCGATGTCATTGTTCAACCTAATATTCAGTGTATTAAACAGATTCTCTTATTATCGATGTCATTGTTCAACCTAATATTCAGTGTATTAAACAGATTCTCTTATTATCGATGTCATTGTTCTAGCTGATATTCAGTGTATGTTCACTGTACCTATTGTCCAGATTTACTGTTGTATGGCCTGTGTATTTACTTCCCTGATTCATTGCCTTATGTTTGATATATTTATTGTCCAATTTCACTGTCATATATTCACTGTACTTATTGCCCTGATTTTCTTATGTTTGCTGTACTTAGTGTACAGATCCATTGTCTTGTGCTTTCTGTACTTATTGCCCAGATTTATTGTCTTATATTCACTATACTTATTGTTCTGATTCATTGTCTTATGTTGCTATACTTCTTGCCAACCTTCACTGTCTTATGTTCGTTGTACTTACTTCTCAGATTCATTTGCTAGAAATACAACTGTTTTGTAACTTGTTTAGTTTATCTGCTGGCCTGGTTCATTTATAAAAACGTTCATTATTTCCAAAATATTTGAAAATTTTCTTCTTTAAATAAATCTATCGAACATATTAACTAATTTCACATTTAGAATACAAAACGTCTTCCACAACTATACGTTACTGCAATTTCTATTAAAGTCTAGGCCTAAGACACAATATTTTCTACCTTCTAGTACAAGACATACGAGTGTTTTTGTTCTTGGCAGTAACTCGTCGCACTTGCACGGTTATTTTTATGCTTAGAGAATACGTCAGCGTAAAACTCACACAGAAAGTCGAGTTTCAAATCCTCGGACAGCAAACTTCTTACCTTCTTACGGCCGCAACACAGCATCCTTGAAATAGCCAGGTGCATCAGTTTTGCTTTGAATCGACGTGGCAGTAAAGGAGACTTCATGTGTACTGTAAGGGGGTTTCAGTTCACCACAGACGACCCATCTACGATACGCCAAGAAAATCAAATTCTTACCACTTTATTTTCTATAAAGTCATCATACTAATTGTCACAAACTTGTTGACTGCATTATGGTAAATTGTGATTAGTCGTACACTTGATTCAGTACGTATAAGCCACTATAACCAGTCAAGCTCCGTTATCTAAGACACTTGTCACCGACGAACACGACTGTTTAAAAATTTTAATTTCCTTCCGCACAAAATATTACACACTCGAAAGCGTGTTTCTTTGTTGTTATGCGCAGAGTAACATAGAAGGCTATCAGAGTACTACCAAGCGCAGAGATCGAGCCCCGAATTTTAGCGTTATACACTCTCCAGCTTATTGCTGAGCTACAGCTTAGAGGGGAGGGTATCCTTAAGTGCACAGGTAATCAGCTAATTATATATAATAAACGTATAGGAATAGTGCACTGACGTACCCGACTCCTGTTTATATAAAACTTAACTTACTGTGAAATTAGCCATTCCATTATATAATACTCGAAGTTTTGCAGACTTAGTTCATATCCTTTATTAAAGGTAAAAGGAGAAAGTGGCCAATGACACTTTTTCTTCCTTTCATTGATACATCGCACAGGTTTTTCTCTTAGTGACTACAAATCATGTTCACACCAACATGTTTGATACTTTAATGTATATCACGTATTACAGAAAAACCTTTTTTTCCGTTTTCTTAACTATACATTAATAGAGCCTAAAGTCAGATAAATCTGATTAATATTATTATTAGAACAAATTGTATTTTAGATATTAAAATTCAAAGAACTCGTATGTGTGTGTATTAAAGATATTAATATACACAAACTAGCAACGTTTTATAATACACAACTAAAATCTTTATTTAAACCAATCAATTGTTGTAAAAGTCACTCTTTCAATATGGTTTCATGCCATTTTTAGGAGTGTAATTTTTTTTAGGGCAGTTTGGTTTGTTTTGAATTTCGCGCAAAGCTACTCGAGAGCTATCTGCGCTAGACGTTCCTAATATAGCAGTGCAAGACTAGAGGGAAGGCGGAGAGTCATCACTACTCTTTTACCAACGAATAGTGGGATTGACCATAACATTATAGCGCCCCCACACGAGCAGGTTTGGGGTGACGGGGATTCGAACTCGCGACCCTCAGACTGCGAGTCGAGCGCCATAACCACCTGGCCATGCTGGGCTTTGAGAGGGTGGTAGTTATTTTCAGTGTTAAATCGCACAGCTCGCAAAGACCTATGATACAAATCAGGGGCTCTCAGAAACGCTTTTTTTTTTGTTTCGTATTACCCTTTTCGTGGGCGTGTAGTTTACGGTTGCACTGTTAAAAGGCTCGAGTGGAAAATAAACACATGGAGGGGGGGAGGTTTTCAGTTTACACCTAATTTGTAAATATACTTGGCTAGAGTATAGAGTTGCGCGACTACTGGATAGCCTTTGGCCTGCCGAGAAAACTGTGTTCGAAGTGTTAATATGTAGATAACGTTAAGTAAATAGACGAAGTAGGACTGAGTTGTGTTGAGACCAAAGCTATGACAGAAACAACCAGTATAATGACCAATCCGGAAGAGATATCAAGTCACAGTGTAGATTTATTGCCTTACTCGATTTGACTTAAGGCCAATGTTTTATTATAACACTATTTGGATCGAATATTTTCAAACACGTTAGAGATAATTGTTGTTGTTTTTGAATTAAGCACGAAGCTATACAATGGGCTATTTGTGCTCTGCCCACAGATATCGAAACCCGGTTTTTAACGTTGTAAGTCCGCAGACACACCGCTGTGCCACGGGGGATATTAGAAGCAATAGTCCCCTGATCTAAGAAATCGATGAACTGGATCGAAATAAGTTAAATATGAATTCACGAAGTCCAATTGGGCTAAAAATATTATCTTTTGTTAGGTAAAAGTCCTTTTTCAGAGATGCTGTGAATTATAAGCTGATATTTCTTAGAAAATTAGTCAAACACGCCATCTCTAAAATGACAAAGGCTGTAAAGAAGGAGGAAAATAGTTAATTACTGTGTGTTATACACGCGCAACAGCCATGATCATGTGACTACTAGTTTACATTTCTAAAAATAGTTAAATACTATGTGTATACACGTGCAACAGCCATGATCATGTGACTACTAGTTTACAATTCTAAAAATAGTTAATTACTGTGTGTTATACACGTGCAACAGCCATGGTCATGTGACTACTAGTTTACAATTCTAAAAATAGTTAATTACTGTGTGTTATACACGTGCAACAGCCATGGTCATGTGACTACTAGTTTACAATTCTAAAAATAGTTAATTACTGTGTGTTATACACGTGCAGCAGCCATGATCATGTGACTACTAGTTTACAATTCTAAAAATAGTTAATTACTGTGTGTTATACACGTGCAACAGCCATGATCATGTGACTACTAGTTTACAATTCTAAAAATAGTTAATTACTGTGTGTTATACACGTGCAACAGCCATGGTCATGTGACTACTAGTTTACAATTCTAAAAATAGTTAATTACTGTGTGTTATACACGTGCAACAGCCATGATCATGTGACTACTAGTTTACAATTCTAAAAATAGTTAATTACTGTGTGTTATATACGTGCAACAGCCATGGTCATGTGACTACTAGTTTACAATTCTAAAAATAGTTAATTACTGTGTGTTATACACGTGCAACAGCCATGGTCATGTGACTACTAGTTTACAATTCTAAAAATAGTTAATTACTGTGTGTTATACACGTGCAACAGCCATGATCATGTGACTACTAGTTTACAATTCTAAAAATAGTTAATTACTGTGTGTTATACGTGCAGCAGCCATGGTCATGTGACTACTAGTTTACAATTCTAAAAATAGTTAATTACTGTGTGTTATACACGTGCAACAGCCATGGTCATGTGACTACTAGCTTACAATTCTAAAAATAGTTAATTACTGTGTGTTATACATGTGCAACAGCCATGATCATGTGACTACTAGTTTACAATTCTAAAAATAGTTAATTACTGTGTGTTATATACGTGCAACAGCCATGGTCATGTGACTACTAGTTTACAATTCTAAAAATAGTTAATTACTGTGTGTTATACACGTGCAACAGCCATGATCATATGACTACTAGTTTACAATTCTAAAAATAGTTAATTACTGTGTGTTATACACGTGCAACAGCCATGATCATGTGACTACTAGTTTACAATTCTAAAAATAGTTAATTACTGTGTGTTATACACGTGCAACAGCCATGATCATGTGACTTCTAGTTTACAATTCTAAAATAGTTAATTACTGTGTGTTATACACGTGCAACAGCCATGATCATGTGACTACTAGTTTACAATTCTAAAACTAGTTAATTACTGTGTGTTATACAAGTGGAACAGCCATGGTCATGCGACTACTGGTTTACACTTCTAAAAATAGTTAATTACTGTGTGTTATACAAGTGCAACAGCCATGGTCATGTGACTACTAGTTTACAATTCTAAAAATAGTTAATTACTGGGTGTTATACAAGTGCAACAGCCATGGTCATGCAACTACTGGTTTACACTTCTAAAAATAGTTAATTACTGTGTGTTATACAAGTGCAACAGCCATGGTCATGTGACTACTAGTTTACAATTCTAAAAATAGTTAATTACTGGGTGTTATACAAGTGCAACAGCCATGGTCATGCAACTACTGGTTTACACTTCTAAAAATAGTTAATTACTGTGTGTTATACAAGTGCAACAGCCATGGTCATGTGACTACGAGTTTACAATTCCAAAACGATCACGCCATCTACATACTTTGATTTTCTAACTCTTCATCCTTATTTATTTTTTGCTACGTTTCATTATTTCAATGGTTTCTCTAATATTTCTGGTAGTAATATTGTGTGGTAGGGACAAAATAACAGTCCTCCCACTTGATAAATCCAGTAAAATTTACATGTTGACCTAATGAATAACTCACCTTAACATTTCTCTTAAGTTCGTTTATTCTAAATTTTAAATTCCTTATAGTTTGACCAATGTATGTACGACCACATTCACAATGGACTTTTATTTAATATTTGACTAATTTTATTCATTGGTCTGTAAATGGGAATAATATTTGTTTCCTAATTTATGAAATAATTGACACGATGAACCTGAGGTATATGGTAAAAGCCGTTTGTGTATCTATTTTATCAAATCTTGATTTTAGTTTTTTTTGTTCAATATTTATTTTGTTATATTTTCTCACGGCTCTATCAACAACATGAGGTGGAAACCTCCATCAAGTGCAACATGTTCAATAAGCAAGTTCATGTTTTTAAATCTGCTGAGTTATATCATAGTTTTAAAGAGTAAACAGCTGACATTTGTGACTTTGTAAGATACGATTCTTGGTGTAACAGTTTGATAACAGAAAAATATGCGGGGATAAATTATTGGTAACAATTTGTTTGTATCTTCTGATATTGTATCACTATCCACAAAACTAGCTTTTCGTACAGCTACCAACTTATGTGTAAACAACGTATCAGTCTTTGAAATTTTTAGACAAAATAAACTTAAAAACTTATGTTCGACTCGTATATTCAATTTAATAATAAGATCTATAAACACACTTGAGGCCTAGCTATGAGTTCTCCGTTACCTCCTTTGTTGTGTGCGATATTTTCATGAATACACTTGAAACTGCTGCTTTATTGAATGATAAACGAAAAATATGGATTAGGTATGTCAATAGCACGTTCGTGATGCAGTGACGTGGTAAAACGATCTTGTTGAAATTGGCTAATTACTTAAATAGCCTCGAACCCTCTACTCAATTTACTCGCGAATTTGAAGGAGACAGCTTGCCGTTTTTGGACGTACTTGTTTAGAAAAACAAGAATAAGAAACTACGGTTTACCGTATACCTTTTCTGTTATCATGCTATTACACCAAGAATCGCGTTTTACACAGTCACAAATATCAACTATTTATTCTTTAAAACAATGATATAATCCAGCAGATTTAAAACATGAACTTGCTTATTAAGCATGTAGCACTTGATGGAGGTTTCTCACCTCGCGTTGTTGATAGAGCCGTAAGAAAATATAACAAAATAAATATTAAACAAAAAAAACAACTAAAATCAACATACGGCTTTTACCATATACCTCAGGTTCATGTCAATTATTTCATAAATTAAGAAACAAATATTATTCCCATTTACAGACCACTGAATAAAATTACTCAAAGATGAAATGAAATCCATTGTGAATGTGATCGTGCATACATTGGTTAAAGTATAAGAAATTTAAAATTTAGAATCAACGAACTTAAGAAAAATGTTAAAGTGAGCTTGAGCTCTTCGTTAGTTGACAATGTAAATTTTACTGAATTTATCAAGCGTTATTTTGGCCCAACCAAACAATATTACTGCTAGAAATATTAGAAACCACTGAAATAATGAAACGCAGCAAAAAACATGTTAAGTCTTAAATAAGGATGAAGGGTTAGAAAGCCAGAAAGTATGTAGATGGCGTGATCTTTTTTTAACAGTAAACTAGTAGTCACATGACAATAGATTTTGTACGTGTATAACTCAGAGAAGCTTTCTCACACTCCAGAAGGCGACGTGAGACCCCGTTGAAACGTAACAACTTTTACAACCGTTTATTTGTACGAATTAAAATTTTAATTGTGTAGTATAAAACGTTGCTCCATTATGAATGATAATATTTTGCATTAGAGATGACTGAGTTCTTATTTCTTGTAGAGACAGTTTATGTAGTAATTTGATCTAAATATTCGTTAGTTTTCAATGTGTCAAAACTTTACCCAAAAAGCGACATAATGGTTATCTGTGCTGTGCTTACCACGGGTATCGAAATCCGACTTATAGGGTCACAAGCCCACAGACTTACAGCTGAGAGAAAACGGGAAATCAAGCAAGTTTAGAACAGTCCAACACACACACACACACACATAATTGAGGTTACAGTTAGCAAACTATGTGAATTTAAGATTTTCTAACAAAAAAACATACACGACATTTTTGTACGGAACACGTATAATCACACAGTTTTATCAATTTCAAATTTCCCTATTAACATGTAAACCACACATTAATAATGGAAGAATTAGACAACCGTTACTGTTAACAATTACTCAAATATCCATCTAGATATATATACATTTTTAATTACCATTTCTTCAGGTTACTTTCAATCCAACCAACTCGTG
Organism: Tachypleus tridentatus; assembly: GCF_004210375.1. Taxonomy (NCBI): domain Eukaryota; kingdom Metazoa; phylum Arthropoda; class Merostomata; order Xiphosura; family Limulidae; genus Tachypleus; species Tachypleus tridentatus. Next base: position 164,178,689 of record NC_134831.1, on the reverse strand, counting down.
ATATTCGAATATATTGGTATAAATAACCAGAAAACTAATGTTACACGTGACTATAATTTCCACATAACTAATTGTGTTATTAACACATCGTTATTTAAAGTACAAAAATGTTATGTTGTTTCTAACCTAAACCTACTTAGATAAACCCCAAGAAACGTTGCACAAGTAAACAGAAATTTCGTGACAAACTTACTAAAAAACAAAAAAACTATTTCTTCAAGTAACAATGAAGAAAAAGTAAATTCATATATATATATATATATGTACGTATGTATGTATGCATATATGTATGTTTTTTCCTGCGATGCCTACTTCCCTGTGAGTATCGTTAAATAACGTACCATTGTGTCACGTGTGTGTGTGTGTTCTGTGATGCACCGTTTGAGTTGTAGATATAAGAACACATTTTCCATACAATTGTTGAGTCATACTATTATGTTAGATAAATTTATTTTTTGTATGGGGTTATCCGCCAACCAGTAGAATTGTACCTGCCAAAGGTAGAAACAGAACTCTGGGTGGTATTTAAACTTTAATCACTGTAAAAACTCTTATGCTTAAAATCATACACTGGTATCGTTTCCCTCTCAAACACAAACTTTCACCTATAAACTCGCAAAGCTCAACTTACTAGCAACGTTTCAGCCATAAATTGTCCGTAACTCCTTGGTGAAGGCCTGTGGCCGATCTCTACGTTGCCAAGTCCATCGCTGATACAGCGGTAAGTCTGCGGATTTACACCGCTAAAATCAGGGGTTCGATTCCCCTCGGTGGACTCAGCAGATAGCCCGAAGTGGCTTTGCTCTGACAAAAACACATCTCTACGTTGCTGATAAACTAATTCCGTTCTTGTCGTGAAACGTAGCCAATAAATTTAGTTATTTGTTGGAGAGTTCAAGGGATTCAATGTATGATTTTACTTTTAATTGTACTTTACTTAAACGTAAACCCTCACAGGAATACACTGACAGACTTAAACTCGCGGATGAGTGATAACGTTATTGCTATCTTACAATCGTCACAAGAGTTATTCTGAATAGCAGCTTTTGTTGTTGTTATTTTTTTTACTGTTAGGAGAAAATTTGTGTCCTAGAAAATACGGTTTTATTTTCACATTATTATTGCTTGTATTAGTGGCGATAGACTGTTTCACCAAATGGTTAGAAGCACAAAATGCTCTTAATCGAAAGTAAAAATTCTACAAAGAAATTTATCGACAAACTATGGAACTTCAATTCAGATTATTTTAAAACAACCCTGCTGAAATGTATCAAATTATCTATGAATATCACGAATAACGTTCTACTTCTGAGTCATACAGTGACACGAAACCTCAGACATTTCTGATGTTTGGAAGAGACTGTAAATGCCACTGGCCCTTCTGCACTCACACTCTAAGGACCATCACTTACAATCTTACAGAAAAAGACTAAACACTATGTAATCCTTACACAACTTAAGAAAGACTTTAAATACGTTAATAATAAATGATGGTAACACTAAATTGCCCCCCAGTGGTACAGCGGTATGTCTCCGGACTCACACCGCTAGAAATCGGGTTTTAATACCCGTGGCGGGCAAAGCACGGGTAGCCCATTGTGTAGCTTTTTGCTGAATTCCGAAAGAAACAAACAAATACTGAATTACATCGTATTAAATAGCACTGCTATATGATACACGCCATAATAAAGGAAGTATTCCAAAGTTCACACTGATATGTTGAGGAAAACCCTGTACTTTGGGCAAAATAAACGATAATATAACTTAAAAAATTTAAGACAGTTCAAGACATGATCCTCCACCATGATTTCTTTGCAAGTTTGTCAGTGACATACAACAGGCAACTTGGTGACTTCGAAGAAAACTCCACGAAAGCTAAATCAATGCTGCAAAGTCCAAAGTTCCTGTCGAGAACATTGCACAAGCTTCACAAAGGATGGAGTCACCAGCAGAATCCACGGACCATCTAAGAGAAGTCCCAAGCAAAAGACAATCATTCGTACCATAAGTCACGTAACATAAAACGACCCGAGTGATTTGATGACCAGACAATTTAAGGACAATAAGTAAAAATTAATGATCCAAATTGATATATATATGAAAATTAATGTTGGTCAATTTCAAGATTTGCTGCAATGGTAATCATAAACATTTAAATTTACTGTTTCTTGTGTGAAATTATTTTTCAAGTAGCTTCACAGTCCCGGACGGGGGAAGTGTTGCAGGCCTTCTTTTTATCTTTGTTGTTCTTTAGATGCTTGTATTGGTTGTCAAGAATATATTGTTGATTGTTTAATAAATGTTACAGCAGTGGATTGATTTGTTGGTGAGTTTGGTATTCGGTTTCTCTCATACTCCAGCTACATAAATACTGTTTTATTTCAACATTAAAGATTCAAGAAATATCCAATGTACGACAAAATTAGCAAGTAAACAACCATTTAGCATTTTGTGAAATTAGTCTTACCGTTAGTCAGTGAAACCGTGTACACTGTAGATGTAGTCGAAGAAATTAAACTCATTAGTTATTATCAAATGATCTCAACTTTACAGTTTTGTTTTATCGAATAGTCCAAAAGAATCGTCCCAATAACAGAAACCGTTGCAATAGTAAGTTAATGTTTTAAACTTGTAAAACGTGGTTCTGTTGACGAAAGGATCTAACCTTGATCAATCATTCTCCTCATAGGTAGACATAATTGAAATAAGCACAATTATCTGTTCAAAATAAAATATTTTAATTATTCAGATGTACCAACTGACAAAACTGTAGGTTTCATGTATCGCTTCGTGCACAACTAATAATTATTCATTATCTAGGATTAAGGTAACGAATAATTTTCGGTTCTTGTATACATAAACAGGGTTGAAACAACGCTTTTCTCTGTAATAAAACATCCTTCAAACTCGACAAAAATAAGTTTCAAGTTTTCAACTGCCGAAACGTGAATTTTTAACAAAGATTTTCGTGCACTGTGCACTCGAAGTTTCAATACCTGAATACATTGAAATGAATGGATGACAACAACAAGAGAGCATCAACGTTCAACGAAAATGTTTCCTGACATAATATAACTTCACTTCATAAGCCACGTTTCATTTCAAACTAGCTGGTTGGTTTTTTTTTGTTGTTGTTATAACAATAACGCCAGAGAGTAAGTAAGTTTGAAAGCGACTCCTACTCAAACATGTGATAGGCTTTGCTTATTTACTTGCGTACATTTATATATATATAAATTGCTAGCTGAACTTTAATTAAGGACAATTCGCGAGTTAGAAAAATTAATATTATTTATCCAGTGCACTACAAAATCGGAACTAAATTTTATTATCTACCTGCTTTGTTCCTTTAAACATCCAATGCACGTCTGGTTTGTTTGATTTTAAATTCAACTCAAAGCTACATGATGGCTATCTGCGCTAGCCGTCCTTAATTTAGCAGTTTAAGACTATAAAGAAGGCAGTTAGTCATCACCACCCACTGCCAACTCTTGGGCTATTCTTTTACCAACGAATTGTGGAATTAGCCGTCACATTATAACGCCCCACTGTTGAAAGGGCGAGCATATTTAGTGTGATAAGGATTAGAACCCGCGACCCTCAGATTGCGAGTCGAGCGCCTTAACACGCTTGGTGAGAATAAAATACCAGGCGTTGATAGCACTAATTTCTCCTCCTAGAGACTTAAACCCTTGTGCAAATTAATTAAAACAAGACGGAAAATTAAGATTTTTTTCAATTTTTTTGCGTTTTATTTCTGAGAATCCAAAAATTACTCACAAATTAATACATGATATGACCGCCTTTATTTTTCAAAAGATCATTAATCCGTTTTGGCATCGAGTCCACGAGTTGAGTGCAATCTTTATTAATTTTTGGATCGCGGTACCACACCTCAATTATGGCATCAATTAGCTTATCTTTCGTAGTACAGTCTTTCCCCGAAGTCTTTCTTTACAAATCGCCCAAAGATTTTCAATAGGATGTAAGTCCAGAGAGTTTCCAGGCCAGTCCAGCACCTTTATTCGCGTTGTAGTCATAAAATTCTTTACAAGTTTCGATGTGTGGTACGGAGCCAGATCTTGCTGAAAAATGCCAGATCCATTTGGAAATCTCTTTTTCTATTCTGGAACGACTCTTCTCTGCAAAACTTCGATGTACTGTGGTCCTCGCATCATACCTTCTACGATATGTAAGCCTCCGACGCCAAAGTAGCTGAAAAAGCCCCAAAACATGTTCTTCAAGGGATGTTTTACGAACTGATTGATGTGAGATTCTTGAAGTTTCTCACCTGGAGATCTGCGAACATGCAGACTTCTTTGACCCTGTACGAAGAAATGAGTCTCGTCACTGAATAACACCTTCCTCTATTGTTCTTGCGTCCAGTTCTTGTATTTCAGACCCCATTGATACCGTTTTTTCTTCATTGACTTGGTAAGAAGTTGTTTTTTGCCCTTCTAACGCAATTTCGAATGACGTAATATTCCTCAAAATTTCGTCATATATCCCAAAAATAAATCGACCGTACTGCAAAGCACAGCTAATGACGCCGTCTGTGTGAAAAAAATGACTATTATAGGAAATCAGCGGGTCCACCAAGCCTACACCGGCCGCCATGCTGAAAATATTGTAAAATGACCATCTGTTTCAATTAATTTGCACAAGGGTGTAAGTATGGAGCGCATTTTTGCGACAACTGGACACAAACGTTAGACCCATGATGCACAATCTAGCACGCTAATCACGACTGGTAAAATTTTAAGAGTAATTAGAAACGTGTCTTAATGTAAATAATTCTACTAACTTTGTTTATTCGCGTCATTGGCTTGACCTCGTTTATAAATTCACACCTTTACATACATAGCAAATGTGTGGGCTGTGTTTGTTCTGCATTTCCATCTTTAAGTGTGTGCATTCTGACTTTACACCTAACGTATGTGTTTTGAATCAGGATAATATTATAATTTAACGGAAACTTTCTGAAGACATATGAACTCCAGGAAAATTTGCTGTTTATTTATTAACAGCAGTGTTCTCGTAACCACCCTCATCACACAATTGGCTATCTGTGTTCTGCCAATCCGGCATGGCTAGATGGTTAGAGCGCTGGACTCGTTATCTCAGTGTAACGGGTTAGAATCTCTGTCACACTAAAAGTGCTCGCCTTTCAGCTGTGGGGGTGTTATAATGTGACAGTCAATACCACTACTCGTGGTATAGCTCAAGAGTTGGCGGTGGGTGGTGATGACTAGCTGCTTTCCCTCTAGTCTTATGCTGCTAAATTAGGAACGACTAGCGCAGTTAGCCCTGGTGTAACTTTGTGCGAAATTCAAAAACAATGTGTTTTGTCCATTACGGGTATCTAAATTCAATGTTTAGCGTTTAGCCCTCAGACGTACCGTTAAACTACAGGGGAGGGTACGAAGATTAACTCTGTAACCTAAGAACTTGTCCACAAAGTAAACTTTCCGAGAGCAGATCATCTTAACAAGTTTTACTTTTACAAGATTCTTTTAAACTAAATGTGGTGTTTTACGTTTTAACGCTATGCTCAAAACATGAGTTAGCTATAATCCGCTTAGTTTGCGAAGTTTCAGTGACATTTCAGTAATAAAGTAGCTTTCTGTATTGTAGATGGCGCTGAAGTGAGAGTTACTGTTTTGCATGAGTAATGAAACAATAACAAGAGACATGTCCGTCACAGTCAAGGATAGTTGTGTAATGAATAACCAATCATGGTAACAGCTACAAAAGCACATCATGAAAAGAATGTACTTACCTAATGTACGACACTTGCATGTCATATGGCTCTTATAGGGCTCCGTAGTTTGACTGTTGTAGGATAAATTAAACACATCTAAATATCAATTTATCGAGTGCCTTTAAATGCCTCCGTAATTTATTAACAATACAGATACTACATATTTCTTAGGTCGTTCTGTAATTTGTTAATTGTTTGTACAGGCAAAATTTTTACGTCCACCTTACAACTTCTTAATTGGATGACTCTTGTATTCCTCCGTAGTTTATGAATGATGTCTCCGACTAGGCTAATAATGTTTTTAATCTTATTGTGATGCTTCATCTCGTTTGTTACCTTATAAAGTTGGGAAATAAAGATAAGATTCACCAGCTTTTCCTGGAGAGACTTTCCGGACTGTAGTGTTGTAAGTCTGTAGATTTACCGTTGTCCCACAAGAGGATCGTCAGGCAGACTCTAATAGTTTGAAAATGGTTGACTCGGAACTACACGTGTTTTCAATCGATATGAAATATTTCACACTTAATAACAAAAATACGTTTTCTTGTAAGGCCTCAGAATTCTACCATTAACGCTGTATCTTTAAAGTTTGTCCACATTTTCGTTAGAGAAAACTTAAGCAATGAGGTAGTTTTGAAACCACAATTTGTTAGCCTGGGGGAAAAACAACAACGAAGTGAATTCTAAAATATATATAATTAAACGTAGATAACATCCACAAAGATCCACAAAAACCGCTATATTCAGTAAATCCTCACTATAATGATTCCGACTACATTAATTCTTTTTACAACTTCAGCCATAACCTGAGGTTCCATTTTCCGATAATTTATAAGTCGAGAAATAAGCTCGCCTACCAACAGTAATAAATGAGTAATAAATTCTAGCGTTCATAACAGCAGAAATCTCAAGGTTCCCGTTTTTGGTAACAAGAAATCGAGTTTGTTAACATGCTGTCCTTAGATTTCTGATATTCTGACCGCCAGAATTTCATTCGACGTAATAAAGGTATATTGTTCGATGCGTAAAATATTCCGGCAGTTTTCTAACATAATTTATTAGTGGTTATTTTTAAAGCCTGTAAAACGCTTTTTACTGCCAATGTCGTCTGTCGTACATTAAAACGAACAGTTGGGTCGAAGCGCACGAACTACTAGTTATCAAAATCAGCAGGTGTACAAAACTCAAAGTGTTGTGGATGAATTCATGGTACTTTAAAATGGCAATGGTTTCTTTCCAATCAGCATTGTAAATACACAAAACCTGAATGCACTGTTATAGGAATTTTGTACTTTGACCCTAGAAGTACCTCATACCTCACCATAGTTAAATGGTATGATGAGGAATTCCTAATGTTCAGACAGACAGCCAACTCTGACGTAAAGTTGCCAACCAGAGGAAGGGCATCCAGTTATATCCAATCCATAACACTCTCCGCAAATGAGGATACTTTTATCTGAACAGTGCGGTTGACTGTCACATCTGTAACGTTTCCATTACTAAAAGTATAAAACATTTTCAACAATATATAGGAATTCGAGAGTTGGACCTTTGATGCACAGTCTACAGGCTTATACCAGGCCATTCCAGTCCGCAATATTCAGGCCTTCTAAGAATATTTTATAGTTTTCTACGATTTTTAATGTAATAAAAATGTTTTGACGCTGTGAGACTCCCATAAAAAGTGTTAATACTTTTCACACACACAAACCGTGTAGCTAAATCTACAGGAACCATGGTAACGTTAGGAAAATAGAAATAAACAGAATACTTATGATAACCTTGAACTTCGATGTTCTGTCATTATAAATATCCGTGGCCATTTTCTACCATATTTAACCCTTATTTTGCTTGATTAAGATATGAAGGTATGGATTAAAAAATAATAATAGTTTTTCATTCAGGAAACATTATTAGATTACGTACAACGAATGGTTGTCATTATCTACTTATCTTATTCTCTTTTCTTATAGCCAAGATACATAACTATAACCAAAAATTGTGAACTTAGCTAGCAAAAGCAAAGTCACAACGTGCTCTAAAACTTAACTGAACACGTGAGCTCCCGTTTACAGCACAAGATTAAAAATCGAATATTCTGCAAACGTAAAATACTATCAAACGAGCTTTAATCGCTATGTGGTAGTGTTAACGTATCTTGCAAGCAGAAACGTACACGCTATGTTGTTTAGCACCACGCGGGTTATTACAGGTCGCGAGACTTTCTACCGAATAACTGAAAAGCTTGTCATACACAACACTAGGTTTCACACTGATACTTGTGTTAAGTCTGTTTATCTCGTTCACAGATGCATCAAGATCACCATTTTTTATGATCATATAGGAGAAACTTGTAGAAATTGTATTCCTATTTTCTTAGAACATATACTATACTATTATTAAATAAATTTCACCGTATTTAATATAAAATTAGTATGAATTATATTTTAAAAATGAAAAACACTGCAGATGAAAGTTAAATATGCTTTAAGTAAGTTAATTAATTGTTTTGTTTGTTTTAATTATAGCAAAGTCACATCGGGCTATCTGCTGAGCCCACCGAGGGGTATCGAACCCTTGATTTTAGCGTTATAAATCCATAGACTTACCGCTGTACTAGCGGAAGGCTAGCTAATTAATAGACCTTCAATAAATATGAACGCGCGAATCACTATTATGGTATTTTAATTTAATAATTATTCGTTTCTCACTGAGATTGAAACTGTTAATAATACGCGCTTTTTGTTTCAGCAAATTTTTATACAATGGATTCCCAAACTTTCTTAGCACAAACCCCCACACACCGACTTTCCACTCCCCATTCTTACTGAGTGCCCCACCAAATTAATATATTGATACTGAGTAGCCTTAAACTATTTTACGTTTCTAATACGTAATTAGAAGTTGTAATACCGTAAAAAAATACCGAAAAATTATAGTTTTGTGTAACTTAATTTCCTTAAGCGACATTAAAACATGATTTAATCCCAACATTTAGGTTTTAGTTTCTTTTGATTTCATTCTCACGCATGCCCGTTGGAGCTGATCAATAAGAGTTCACTTACACAAGAGTGTGGTACTACGAACGGAGGCGGTGCAGCGTACACGTCGTACTTGAAAATCTACAGAGAGAAATTCATAGTGTATTTCTTTCTACTAGGCTATAATTTACGCGGGCGGATCTCGTCCATCCAAGAAATTATTGACTGGTAGTTTATTTGATCATAATTTTTATGTTCTTTTTTTGCACATGTTTTATCCACGTTACACGAGATGTATTAATTTATTTTCTAGCGCGTCGTTATGATACTGTTGTTGTTTTGTGTTTTTGCCAGAACCGTGAGAAAGGAATTATTATCACTTTTCATATTGCAAGATAAGTTGAAACTTTAATCATGACTTAAGAACCTGTGAAGAGATAAATTACTGCCAAATTAAGAATTAATAGAAGAAAAAAAGGTAGTAATTTCACATGATTTGGAAGTGTTCTAAAAATAACAATAATTTCCAGGTCATGCTATCTAGATTACATGCATTTTGACAGAAAAAGAAAATGGAAATATACAGCCGACAAGAATATAACTGAAAGATCTGTAAAATATTAGGTACCTACATTTATAAAAAATATTCTAGTGTAAAGAGGGAAGAATCGTCTGAAACTTCTGTTTCCAGAAGGAACAATTAAATAGTTTGGGTTTTGCCATTTCATCTCTTAGTTATCTTATTAATAAGTTATATATATATATATATATATATATATATAGTGTGTGGTCTGGCAAACTTGTAATACTGAAACAATAAAGTAGAAAAACCACCAGAGTTTCATGGTGAAGCTGGGAACTTACCTCGAACAGTGATGATCAAAATTGGCAGTTTCAAGAAGATGGGTCATTGTATTACTACGCTAAAGAAAATAATACTTTGTATAAATAGTTTATAGGTTTCGTGGCAGTATTTAAATAGAAATTTCTAAAACTATTTCGGCATACAGCTGTGCGAAAAGTCAATGTGGTGGTCCCTTCCCCCGAAAAAAACAAAACAAAAAAAAAACATTGGGTGATTGAATACCAAATTAAGTGAGGTCTATAGGTCATTTGTCAGTCCAAAATTTTCTGAGTGACCTAGTCAGCCCTCCTGACCCGTCTATCAATATTATGGCAGCCCAGCAGTCTGCTGAACACATACAGGCTTACCTCCTCTCCGCGAAGCAAGGCTGTCGACACGTCACTGAGTCACGCGAGTACAGCTTCGCTAGAGAATTCGTAGCCTAACCCGAACTTCTGTCATTTAGATCTCCTGCATCCGTCAAAGAGAACTTGTACTAGAAATGGCAGTAAAAGAAACGTAGACTAAATAATGTTTCCTAGATGGAAAATAGTTTAATCACCACTATTATGGACTTGTGGAAGTGTGCATACTTAACTTACGAGCACCATTCCAACGTTCTGGCCACTACGTACACTTGCTTGGCACTTCTCAGTCCCTGAGACAATAAACATCGTCTTAGCTGATTTGAAAGAGTTCATAACTTAACAGGATGTTTTGAATTAATAGTTTCATTTCTTTAACGTCGTTTGGACGATTACTTTTGCACATCACGGCGCTTTCGCACACTCTCCCCCACAGGCCGCCCTCCCCCCGCATACACGCCAAACCAAACGGCGTGGCTTACCCCTAGCTACATATGAGAACGATTGCAGCTTTCGATCGATGAGCATCTCCGACAGGGGGAGGTGTCCATTATCGAAGGGAGGGGTCGTCGGTAATGTCCGACAAATCTGCACCGCAGCTGTTATCTTAACCCTGGTGAGAAGGGTGGCAAGAAAATCTTGCCAAGTTCAATATTTCCAAAGACTAAAACCTGAAAATAACAAATAACTGAACTTCTGACTATAATGATAATGTATATTTATATTGGCCAACAGTATATTCACTTTCGTGCAAAATTACGTTAACCAATCAAAATCAACTGATTCTAATAAGTGTAGAAAACGTAATATTTATGCACGGAAAAATAGTTCATTAAATAAGCTAAAAAGTTTAGAGTAAATAACGTTCTTAAGCCTGTATTGGTTGTCTAATTCATCTCCACGTAATATTCATCAAAACTTCATATTTCTTTATATTCATGATAAGAGTTTATATCTATGGTACCGCTGTTTTTCAACGTTATAAACAGGCAAAACATTTAGTTTATTTGGAATCACGTACTTTCAAAGTGCAGAAAATAACAAGGTTGTGTATTCTGTTTGTTTATTTCATTTCGATGTACTGAATGCCACGTTTTATGCATCATTCTCATATGATGTAGTTACAATAAGTCCCGAGACCACCAGTGTAACATTTAAGTGTTAATACATCGCAACTAAAAATATGAAAAGTAAACCCTTATATCATAGAATCTCCACGTACAATTATAAACTCTCATCCAGACCTGATGTTGCCCGGATTGTGAATGTTATGGTTCAAGATTCGCAAACCGTTGCCACGAAAATGCGTTCCAAACTTTAGGACTATGGACGCGCTAAAAAAGTATCGGTCAAGTACCACTAATTGGTCAGACAATAGTAACCGACTAGTTGGCGGTAAGTGTTGATGACTAGCTGTCTTCTTTCTAATCTAGTACTAAAAACAGTGAAGGGTGAGCGCAGAGAACCCTTGTGTAGTTTAAGTGAATATCCGCCAATTAATTTGTTAATTTCAATTTTCTCATATACTTTGTTTTTGAAATTTTTAACATATCTTTCCTTCTAAAATTTCTTTGCAATATTCCTTAGTTAACTTTGACCTCTTAATATTAATATATTGTTGTTTATTTATTTCAGCAATGTTTTTATTGCAGAAATCATGTCGGTATTTTTTTAATATATCTAAGTGAATGCTAGAGTAACTTAAAGATAAAATGTTTATTCAGTGCAAGCTTTTGACTCCAATGATATTGCATTCAATATCAATTAGGCACAATTTTCGTTAGTGTAGGCCTAACTAGGCTTGCATCAAATACGTTAAACCTCAAACAACGTTCGGCAAACAACTGTTCATTAATATATATCGACGTGAATGCTATAATAACATAGACAAAATAAAATAAATAAGCAAGTGTTGTGTAATGTTTATTTCAGTGCAAACGTTCTACTTCAATACTGTATTCATCAGGCATAATATCGTTAGCGTAGGCTTAAACGAACATGCACCAAATACTTCATTGACCTTGAAGGCTTATTTTTGAACCTCAACTTTTGTTTGTTTTTTGGAAATCGCGCAAATCTACATGAGTACTATCTGCACTAGCCGTCTCTTATTTTGAAGCGTTAGGTTAAAAGTAAGACAATTAATACCACACAAAATATACACTTTTCCAGACCGACTAGTGGGATTTGACCGTTACTTTTATAATGCATCGGCATCCTCGGATTGCAGAGTATTGATTTTTAGTAATGAGAGATGAACCAAAGGTTCTCCTTCCACGGTTCAACACATTAACTACTGGGCCGCGCTAGGCTTAACATTTCTGTTGAAAAATAGTTTGTTCTTTTCGTATAATTATTTATTAACCAGAACAACATACTGTGCAACATATCGACTACGCTACCAGTTCAAAAAACTCAAGCTTCACACTTGGCTACTCCTAATTTTGAACTACCGCTCAGAGAGAAAATGGACACTCGTTCAGTAGCACCCGACGTCTATTCAGCTATTATTCATCCATAGCAGGGTTATCCATTACATTAGTACATTCCTATAGTTAAACATGTGTAATGCTTTCAGTAGCTATCAGCGCTAGAGGTCCCTAATTTAACAGTGTAAGACTAGAGGGAAGGCAGCTAGTCATTACCACCCACCGCCAACTCTCGGGCTACTCTTTTACCAACGAATAGTGGGATTGACCGTCACATTATAACGCCTCCACGGCTGAAAGGGCGAGCATGTTTGGTGTGACGGGGATTCAAACCCACGATTGAAAAATTCATCATTATGGAAATTTGGTAGCACTAGTGTTCGAGTGCAAGCAGTGTGTAAGTGTTCTTCATTGTGTCTAAATCCTTTTTCGAAAATACGCAAGCACAGAATAAAAATGTACTTGAGTCAGTTGAGTGGTTTAATACAACTTCCTATCAATGACGAACATGTTTGAGGTATGTGTTTTCCTTATAGCAAAGCCACATTGGGCTATCTGCTAAGTCCACCGAGGGGGATCGAACCCCTGATTTTAGCGTTGTAAACCCGTAGACATACCACTGTACCAGCGGGGGACCACATGTTTGAGTACAATAGCGGTCGTGTCAGTTCTAAATACGATTGAACGTCGTAGTAAAGTGAGAATATGATATTTTATTATCAGTAGGCATAATTCTGCATATGTAGGTGGTGTCTTGTATGTATAATTATAATCTATAACTTGAATATTTGTGAGTTTAAATAACCTAGCAATCTCGTGAACGAACAAAACTAGCATAAACTTAAAGGTATTTTCGATAACGTGATTGTTTCATAGGTATATTCAAAGAATTCAATATTTTTGATAGAGATTAACTTAATCCAAGCAGTTTTAAAGCACGCGACAAAATAATACAATGTGCTCTAGATAAATGAAATTTTTAAACACATACAATTGTTCCATAGATAATGGAAATATGGGTCTGCTGCAGTGTATGGTTAGCAATTTAAAGTTTGTACATTTTTGTATGCGTAGATATATCGAAATATTGCTTCAATAAAATATTTGACATATATTTATGGTTTTTTCTCTTATAGCAAAGCCACATCGAGGATTCTGCAGTGTCCATCGAGGGGAATCAAACCCCTGATTTTAGCATTTTAATTCAGAAAATTTACCGCTGTCCCAGCGGGGGACATTTGACATATCAGAAGCGTTCTTGGTATTTGTTTGCTTTATAGCAAAACCACGTTGTGCTATATCTGCTGTGTCCATTGCAGGGAACCAAGCCCCGGATTTTAGCGTTGTATAACTTCTTAAACTTACCAGTCTCCAACCATTAGATATTCCTGTTAATTAATATATCCCGTTTTATAACAGTGAACATTTTCCTTCCTTGTACCCAACATCAGTGTAATTGTCAAATATGTTAAAAATGCACAGTATCTATGTTGTAATAACGTTTTTGTGATTTTAATTAAGTTTTAAAAGTGATCGGTATGTACCATCGTAAAGAAGTTACCTTCGCTGTTTATATTCTGACACAATGTTAATAATTTGATAAGAGCACGACTGATCATATTGAAACTTTGCAAAATGACATTTCAGAGAAGTGTGGACCGTGACATACAGCTTCTTTTGTCTTTATTAAACAGTATATGAGTAATATTTTTCGACTTCGCTTATTATTATAGGTAATGATATATTACAAGCATGGATGTGATGGTCAGAGAAAGGCTTCGGAAAAATTAATGAATTTGTTTCTGTCCAAAGTTTGTGAACTATGAGTAAACTCGATGGGAGTAATTCCATTCAATATTGCAGCACTGGCAATCAGAATACCACGCTGATCCCTGTAAAAATGAATCGTAGTTCCTCTTGAATCTTATAGTGCCATCAATGGGATACCATGATGGCCTGTGTGACGTCATCCCTATCTCAGCCTCACGTCACACAAAAGTTTCATTAAAATATAACAGGAAATTGTACAATGCGTTTGCCATCAATAAAATAGGGTTAATTCTACATAGTGTTAATGTTTTAATGACTTTACTAGTTGTTCGTGTTGTAGTTCAACAACTAATATTTCTATATCAGCTATGCTCCTAGTGGTATGGTTGTGTTAGAGAGAACAATAAAGGTCATGTCCCAATGCTACATAATCGCGCTCCGCAATTTGGAGCCATGGGTGAGTTATTAAAGATACGACAAAGTTACACTTAAATTACAGTACCCCAATAACTGGTGCTATTAACTAGCTATCTTCTGAATAGTTCATCAATTCGAAATCAGTAGGGTTAGAACAGATGGTTCCTATGTAGCTTTGTAGCTATTCAGAACAAATAATCCTACCTCAAGGATAAAACAAGATCTTATAATGTACTCTTCAGGGTGATTTCTTACGATTCAAAGGGTAATATTAGTGGAGCACGGGAGGGAAAGAACCTTCTCGTTTGATTATTTATCAGGGAAGAATTTTCTCACACACCTCTCTCTCAAAAAAAAAAAAAAATCCAATCAAACTTCGCTCTGCTTGATCTTTAATAGCTTTGGTGTCCTCGAATGGATTACTTCCAACAAGTGTTATGATTAGTCAAGAACAAAAGTAAATGTATGACTTACAAACATCCAAACTTTGACTGTGCTTTGAATAAGTGATCTACATCTTACACTGTTGTGTGGCGCCATCTCATGCGAAAGAAAATAAGGAATATCAGTCTCTGAACTTCAGCAATATGTAAATAGTTTGTAACCTGCTCATAATATTGTATATATTTGGAGCCGCAGTGTCTAGCCAAGCATTTCTCTGTCTTCCGTTTGAAAAGCTGCGCACCCAGACAAAACTCTACATTCACTTTTGAAGTGACTGGAGAACAGACATTACTAATGCTGATGTCAAATTTTATTTTATAAGCAGGATATTCTACACTAAATTGTCGGGAATTCATCATTCACATTTCAAAGTGTGACACAACTTAAATGTTCAACGATTTACTTTTTACAGTTGGTGTAAGTAGCTCAGAGCTTTGGCTCTGAGTGAAACCAAGGATGTAATATGAATAACCTGTTTAAAGTTCATGAAATAACTTAAGTTGATAGATTAACTTTCCTGTCACTGGGGAGGAGTACTTTTGGTTACGAGTTTATATTTGTTGATTTTTCCTATTCCAGGGATATCGATGTTAGTTGTCCCTAGTATTGAAGTGATAAGAGGGGAAGTAGCTAGCAGTGGAATAAGTATTACTAGGGGAGCCCTAGCCAAACAAAGTGACCTGAAGAGTCCAACGAACTTTAGAACGGCTGACAATGAGGGAAACAAACCACTTGATCCGTGTGAACTAAACGATGGTTGCACTGTAGTATTTAATAATATTAATTAGTCAGAACCATATCTACATTTGAAGGGAAAAAATATATGAGGGACCCAATGACTTTTTATTTAGGGTGTATCTTCTGTAGTTACGTCACTAGCAGCTGAATAACATTACCCATTGGCAATGCTTGGGCTACTCTTTTTGCCAACGAGTAGTGGGATTGAGTGTCATGTTATAATGCACTAGCAACTCTAAAGTGTATGTTTGAAAGGATTTGAACCTGCGACCTTGAGTCAAGTGTTCTAATACCAGGCTGTTTTATTTTTTGTAATTTAATTTTAGTACATTCGAGTTATTAAAGTTGTTTTTTTTTTTGAATTTCACGCAAAGTTACACAAGGGCTATCTGCGCTAGTCGTCCCTAATTTAGCAATGTACGAGTAGAGGTTCATATCCGACGACTAGGAAGCTGGTAATTGAGGAGAGGTAGCACAACTTATTCAACTGCTGTAAGGCTTTAAGAAACAAAGGCTATGTTATATAACTCCAGCAGCTAGTCATCACCACCCACCGCCAACTCTTTTACCAACGAATAGTGGGATTGACCGTCACATTATACGCCCCCACGGCTGGGAGGGCGAGCATGTTTAGCGCGAACCCGCGACCCTCGGATTACGAGTCGCACGCCTTACGAGCTAGGCCATGCCGGGCCCAGACCAGATAAAAAACTCAGTATTGCTTGTAAAACTCTTATGTAAATCATTATTTGTAATAAACGTTAATATAAATTTTATTGTTGTTTGTGCATTGATATATATTTGTTAAAAACTAAAATTGTATCAATCTTGTTGGCAGATATAATTTGATAATACCAAAATTTAATGAACTTCTAAATTAAAATTAATTTCCGACTATTTGAAATCGTAATGCGTAATACAATAAATGGGAGACTTGTCCGAGATAAACTATAATACGTAATACTATTCAAATAGCACCCCATACTAACAGATATTACTGTTTTTGTAGCTCACAGACGAACTATTTAATGGAAATTTTAGTATCCACACCGAGAAATGTATACATCCAAAAAATTGTCTCAAATGGCAGGAGGATACATCATTTTTAATGTCCATTGCTGTCAATATACAATATTGCCTGAAATAAGGAATGGCTTCCGTTTAATCACTCTGCCATTATAACCTACGTAATGAAAGTAACTTAAAAATATTAAAGTACAGCTGAACTTTCCCCAAAGCAGTAACAACCATTTGACGTGTTTGGGACACCCAAATTGTTGTTTTCCAATGTGACTGGAATTCTACTCTATTTGCTAAAAATAGTAGTATAACAAATAACATACTTTTTACCAACTTTGATCACCCTATGCGTCTTAACATGTACCCTCGTGAAAATACGGTTAATTCCAGAGATTATTTTGGTTTGTATTGTTAATTTTTACAAATACCTTCACCTTTATTTATATATCTATATATGGGACGTCGTGGAAATAGTCTGTTGGTATTCTTCATAGCTTCAGAGTGTTCCCATGGTATACTGTCGAAGAGACAATCTACCATGTATTAAAGTAGGTTAGAAAGTATATAAATAAGAAAATTGCATTTACGGTTATTTTATTAGTATTTTGTTTTGGTTAAATATAAGATTCTTTCAACAGAACTCAGGACCCTTTTTAAAGTGTTCTAAACTATTCTAACCCGCCTGTGTGAACTTTGACAAAAGGCAGAAAATTAGTGGAAGTTCAAGATAGAACTGTAATAACTCATCTAGCAGCATAAGTGAGTTATGCACGTACAGTAATGCGATAAAAAACAGGAAACAATAGCTTGACTTGTCCTAAGTGGACTTTTGACAAGAGCTGTATCGTGTTTAAGATACAAGTATGATATACAGAATTTTTGTAGATACAGTATATGTTTATGAGACGTGTTGTCGAATTTATCTCCAGCAAGTGAGACATACTGTAAAGGAATCCTTAAGCCCAACACATCCACATCGTTACATTACTACATATACCATTGAAATTTAAATTTGAGGCCGTGAAGCCAATTGAAATGACTGATTTAAATTCCTCATACAAAAAAAAAATTATTTTTAGGTAATTAAAGCTTAGTACTTGTCAGCTTCAAATCTTTATTACATCCATAATTATTCCAGATGTATTATCTTCAGTGTGTTTAGGTATTTTGTCTCATAACCAACAATTTCTCTATTCAGGTGAAAATGTTGGTTGAAGTTGGCTTGGAATATGGTTTCATTATAACATTTAGTTACTTGATTTACTTCTACACCTTCTAGTAATTTTACTTTAAACTTTCTTAAGAACTAAATCACGATTCTTCATCTGTAAGTCTATTCTTGTTGGTATTAAACTGCTAGTTGGCCTAGAACTGGATGTAAGAAGAAATATATGCTAATCATAGTGTGTGCAGTGTGATAACTCCAGGTGTAATATAAATACATTTGAATCATTGTTATAAAGTGTGTGTGTGTGTGTGTGTGTGTGTGTGTGTGTGTGTGTGTGTGTGTGTTGTGCGTTTTATGTTTCACCTATTTGAATTTATAAATGAAAAGGTTTTATGGTGGTAATTCAAAAATCAAAACAAAATAGGGGAACATCAAGTTCTTTATTCACACACCTTTTACACTTCATTCCTACAGTACAGAGAAAGTAAGTGTATAAAAGAACATGCAGTAGTCTATGATCGATAAATATTCACCAGATGAAGAAGAAACATTTATATCATTAAAGCTTAGAAGCTTCTATGCTATGTCCATGTTTGACCTATGTACAGGATATAGGAGAATGAATGAAAACACCAAGAATGTATTACAACTCCTCATGTTCATGACTTTCCTGGAAAAAAAAATTAAAGAAAAGACATTGAGAAGAAAGCTAAACTGTCAAAACATTTATTAAATCTAACAATGGAATCAGGTAACTAACTACTGTCTATAAGGATTTACTAAACCTCAGGGCTACCCATGTACCACATCTCTTAACATGAATTTTCCATTGGAAAAAAAGCACTCCTTCATAGACAGTAACAGCTGCAATCTAATTAATCACAGAAAAGATTGGTACAGTATTTCAAACTTCAGCAAACTCTGTAAAGGTAAAAATTGAGAATTATTTACAGACTTAAATTTGCTGCATTTAACTGCCAAATGATAAATGTAGGTAACAGCAAGTATGCCATCAGTTGACAATGACAGCTTTTGCAAACATTACATATTTCTACACCATGCAGAAAAGAGTGCACAAGTGGATCACTTTCAAAACTTCCTACACATTAAATTGAATAACAAAGCAGTGTAGGTTTGTGTACATATCTAAAATGAATAAGATATAAAAGTGGGTCAACCATTCTTGCACAAGATCAAGGTTACTGTTTTTGCCTCACTGAATTAAGCTAATCTTCTGTCTCCAAAATTTCATAGGTTTCATGACTTATAATAAACAAAGTTTATCCAACAGACTTGTGCAAGGCAAAATTAAAGTCACATTTAATAAATCAACCATTTCTCTCTTTACAACTAAAAGTTACTTAAGCTTCTCAAAATAATTACAGGTTATGCCATTTTACAGCAACACAGCTACTACAAACTAACAAACCCACTAATCAAAGAATGTCTTAACATCAATACAACTAGTCCTGACTAGCACAAGTGGCTAGAAGAAAGCTTTCTTTGATTAGCTTTTAATAACTATCAGTAGTAACTGTCCCCATGGAATGCTTTATCTGGAGAAACAGTTTTGCCAGAAATTACTTTAACTTGTATGATCAGTTCTTTACACCACTACTCACTAAACTTGTGCAACACTCGAGATTTCTACATCAATACTTTCATATGTAACATGAACTGTATACTGCTTTTATATCTAAGTAATATTTTAAGTCATTTTGCCACTTGCTTTAATTGATACTTTTCAAGCACAAAGCTTTGTTTGTTTTGAATTAAGCACAAAGCTACATAATGGGCTATCTATGCTCTGCCCACCACAAGTATCGAAACCAGATTTTTAGTGTGCAAGTCCGCAGACATACCACTGTGCCAATGGAGGGGCAAGCACAAAGCAAAAAATAACTTGTACAAATCTAGTAAATATTTTTAAGGCAAAAAAAAAAAAAGTTCCAAGAATTAATTTAAACACCCTCAGAGAGAGACTTGCACTATAAACCTGTATGTTTTGGTTTGTTTAAATGCATTATTAAACATTTTGATTACATATGTAGATTCCACCTTTTGGAAATGTAAATAGCAGTGGATATATACGTTTACTGACTCCGAACGTGTAATTATCACAAACCCATGTGCAAATCATTGTTATTTCACTGTTATTTAATTTCCAAGCATCAAGTAATAATTCTACATTTGTATAATTATGTAATTTTGCCTGCACAGTTGAGAATGTGTTCTCTAGTTTAAAACAGTTAACTTTTTTTTTTAGTAATGTGACTTCCACATTTTGCATATTTCACAACTATCATCTTGCCTTCTGTAAGAAACCTGAAAATCTAAGTAGCATAGAGTAGGTGTGGCATAATTTGATTTTTTGTAGATTACTGGAAGCTCCACTCACTACTGTATTAAACATTTGTTGATTCTGTAATACATGTTCTTTCATGGATAACTTTGGTCAGTCAGTGTCCACTGTTCCTGTTAACATGTGTGATTAAAATATTATCAGCAATCACAGAAATGACAAGTTTATGAATAAACTGTCCCTGCAAATTCATTGGCTATCTTAAAGTACAAAATATACTTACATCACATTTATACAGATTCCCAAAACTCGTAATGAATTAATTTACACAATCACACTTATGTATGAAGATCCTACTGTAATTATTATTTATCAGTAATCTCAAATCCTACTGATTCAGAACCTTATATACAACTATAGTATGTAACAGTAATACTGATTTTGTTTTTTTAATGCACTCACTGAAATTTCTTTAAATATGAAATGTTTGGAATTAAAGTTTTATACCTCTGCTGTTTCTGAAGTTTCAGTTCCCTCTTCAGGTTCTTCTTCATCCTCATCCTCCTCCTCATCATCTTCATCCTCATTTTCTTTTACCAGTTTGGCTTCTTCTTCAGCCTTCTTTCTTTCTTCTTCTTCCTGGCTCTCTTTCATTTTCTTTTCAGCATCCTTTAACAAACAGTTATTACTACCTGATTTCCAAACTACTACAGAAATATAAAAAATGTACATACAATAAATCATAATGCCCCCTCCCACATTTTGATGGTAAAAAAATACAAATTTTTATTTGTCCATACCCTGTAGCAACTATCTAATATCTAGTTTCTCAGTTGCAATACATTTTCTAATGTCATCAGGCCAAGGTAGTCACCACTTCATCTCTCATTCTCATTTCTTACCCATCAAAATTCCTTAACACATCTTTATTCAATTTAATAAAACATTAACAAGGTATTAAGGCTGCTATGTGACATACAATTAAAATTTAAACCAGGTATTTCATAAAATATCAGATTCACAGAAACTCGTTATGCAGTAAAGAGCAAATTAAACTTGATATAATTAAATCCAGGGTGAAACATTACATCCATTAACATGAATTTTTAAGCAAGTTTTCATTTATTAGTTGAAATACTCGTGGACAAAAGTTGAGGTAAAAATGCTTTATTAACCTAACACTTTCCATAATGGTTCTGCTACTAAACAAGTTTGTAAGAATCTTTTACGAACGAGTGGAAACCTCAAACCAGATAGCTAAGTAATTATATTAAGTTACCCCATTTACAATACAACAAAATTTAGTTAAGAATTAGAAGTGCTGGGCTATATTAATTAGCTCATAAAGCTCAGTATTTGGTTGAAAAATTAGGTTTATACTCACTTTATAAACAATTCCTATTAGAGATGCACAAAGGACAGATGTCAAAATATTCAACAAAGTGTACATTTGATTTAAAAGAAAATGAATACATTATGATAAAGCTGAGTAAACAAAATCACAAGGAAGGACTGCATTAAAACCAGCAAATCCAAACCTCTTACTAATTATATTAGTTTGTTACAAGTTTAAAAACAAGTTAAACAAATAATGCTACACTAATTGAAAAATCTCAGGGGATACACCATCTAACAGTCTTAACCTCCATTCACCAGTCTCATAAAAAAATAAGAGTAGCAATACCCAGTATAGAAATACAAATTAGGAGAGTGAGATGTGGGTGCTCAAGTCCACAATGCCCCACATCTATATCACCTTTCAATACCTGCAGACAACTGTGGGAAGGTGACTGCTCTCCAGAGTAAAGAAAAAACTTAATGTAAATAAAAAAAAGGAAATAACGTACTACCCATTTGGGGGGCCAGGAGCCAGGGTCAGTAATTGCAAAGATTATTGGAAGTATTATGTCGTCAACCTTTATTTATATAAGCAGGACAATTGCCCAGAGTATATCCTGTTTATACATATTGGTTTTAAAGAAATTCATGGCAGTACTCCTATCTCCTCATTGGTCCTGGCTGGGAAATGTCTAAAATACTAATAGATAGTTAAAGGAGTATTCAGTGAGTAAATTACGATAGAAGAATGGGTGATAGTGGAAAAGCTATCACTAGTAAGGAAGGGATGAAGAAGATAAAAAAAATAAAAATGATGAAAAGGGAGGAAGAGAGAAGCGAGATGAAGGTAGAGGACGAAAAGGAAGAACACAAAACATGATACAGAAAGAGAAAAAGGAGAGGAAATCTTAGAACAAAAGGAGATTAGCTATCTCGAATATTAGTGAATTATTAGAGCGTGCTCTTAAAAATCAAGATGAATTGGTAGAAACAATGTTTACTGAAAAGCTGGAAAAAGACACCTTTTAGACATTAAAAAAGAAAATGACAGACAGTGAGAATAGTTATAATACAACAAAATGTGATTTCTCATCTACTTGGGGAAAATTTGGAACTCAAGAAAAATACAGACATTATAAAAGAAGAGAAGATAATACCTACTTTTGCAGAAGTTACGAAGATGAAAGTAGAACCGAAGAGTGAAGGGAAAATAAGAACAAGAAGCAGAGAAAGTACAAGTAAATAAAGAACCTACTCACCATCATACCCAAAATAGTTTGTTTCTATAGAAAGTAGAAGTAAGAAATATAATAAGGGGATTCCACAAGAATCTAGTTTGGGTCCTATTCTGTGGAATAGGTATAAGTAAGAAATATAATAAGGGGATTCCACAAGAATCTAGTTTGGGTCCTATTCTGTGGAATAGGTATAAGTAAGAAATATAATAAGGGGATTCCACAAGAATCTAGTTTGGGTCCTATTCTGTGGAATAGGTATAAGTAAGAAATATAATAAGGGGATTCCACAAGAATCTAGTTTGGGTCCTATTCTGTGGAATCTTTATATCGATGTAATGTTAAAATTAAAAAGTACAAACAATGCAAACATATAAGCATGTGCTGATGACACCATTTTAATGCGAGCAAAAGCTTCATACCTATTTACGTCTTTATCTGAGGATATATTAAATAAGGTTAACAACTGTATTTTAGATAATAAATTAGAACTTAATATAGATATATGAAATTTTATTTTAATTTATAAAGGCCAAAATATAATGCATATACCTACAATTACTATTAGTAATAAAAGAATTAAATTTACTAAAGAGCTGAAATATTTAGGTATTATAATTGACATGAAATTAAACTGGTTATTGCATCTTAATTTTGTTAAAAGTAAAATAGTTAATGTTCTTCAAAAATTAAAGCAGATTTCAAGAGCCACTTGGGGCTTGAAACCAAAAGTTTTGAAAGATATTTACATATTGAGTATAGAAAAAATAACATGGATATAAAATCTGGTTTGATTATACAGAAAGTATTAAAAGTAAAATTTTACAAATTCAAAGAATTGCAATATTACCCATCGCAAAAACCTATAAAACTGTAGCTAGTTTAACACTTAACACCTTAATGAGGATTCCCCCCTTTAGATATAAAACTAGAAGTTGGTGTTAAGCTATACAAATTATTTTTTCTTAATCAAAATATTAAAATAGAAGATGAAGTAATTGAAATAGAAAATACTGAAGTTCTAACGGAGCTAAATTTCGCTCCTTGGATCAATCGTAGTTTTAATTGGTACTATGATGAAGATTTAAAACAATTTAGTAATAAATTTTATACAGATGGCTCAAAAATTAATAAAGTTAGATGTGCTTATATAACGATGAAATTAAAGATGAAAGTTTGTTTAGATTAAATGATAATACAACAGTATTTATGGCTGAACTGTTTGCAGTTTTTAAGACTTGATTTCATGGTTAATAACATTTATGAAGCAGTGATATATTCTGATTCAAGGTCATCATTAATGGCACTTAAATCAAGTAAAAATAATAATTATTTAGTTAATAGAATCAAAGAACATTATCTACAATAAACTATTACTTTTATTTGGGTTAAAGCCCACATTGGGATCAATTATAATGAAATAGATCTTAAAGCTAAGGAAGCCACAGATAGAATGGAAATTAACACTGAATTTGGATACAGTAAAAAACAAATAGAATTAAGTAATTGGCAACAAGGATAGGATGATGCTTCTGTTGGTAGATTCACCTGTAAATATTTTAATAAAGTAAACTTTAATAGATGTAAAGGAGATTTTTATATGTATAAAATTTTAACAAATCATGGAGTTTTTCCAGAATATCAAGCAAGAATTTATGGAAAATCTAATTTATGTCTCTGTGGAGAGAGGAACGCAAGATCACATAATTCTATATTGCAAAAATTATGATTATATAAGAAAGAAATATTTTCCTAAAAATTATTTAAATTGGGAATTTAAGAATTTATTATTAAATGTGGGAGCAGTAAATGATATTAAATGTATTATTACTGATATATTGGAAAAGTTATGTTGAAATTTGTTTTATTTATTTGTTTGTTACCAAGTAGGTAACTGATGCAATAACAATCTTGTAAGTTGTAAAAAAAAGTATTATTATTATTGTTAGAATTATTGTAAAAAAAAGTTGAAATTTGTTTGATTTATTTGTTTTGTGTTTGTTACCAAGCAGGTAACTCATAATACATTGTAATACTTATATATATAAGAGGAGGAGGGATTTGGCAACAAATCTTCTAGTTGGAGGAAGTCTCAATTTGTAATGTTAGGTTTTATTAGTTTGATGTGCTCTACTGGCTGAATGTGTGATATTGACATTGGAGCGATTAGTGAGCAGTATTAATCATTCTTCAAATACCCCGTAAGGGGTGGGTCGATAACATTTTTGGTTACCCATTTGGGGGTGAGTAAGTTGAAAATTTACCACTTGAAGTTAGCACTCCAGCCTCCAGTATGGTAAAAGGCACTAACTGACAACACAAGAAACAAACTATATCAGCATGAAGCATCCCATTCAGCTACTCAAACAAACTAGTATAGTATATTCTACTGTAAATATCATGTTCTAAACAAGCCTTTATATGTGGCAAAGTATACATCCTTGTTTAGAACATGATAGTCACAGTAATGTTTCTTGTGTCAGTTAATGCCTTTCTACCATATTGGAGGGGGGGGGGGCTGGAATGCCAACTTAGAGGCATGTTTTCAACTTACTTCCCCCAAATGGTAATACCTTATTTTTATTTTAGTTAATTTTCTTCTTTACTTAAAAAAACAGTCACCTTCCCACAACTCTCTATAGGCATAAAAGGATAATATAAATGTAGTACATTGTGGGCTTGAGCACCCACATTTTGATCTTAGTTTCTATTAATACTGATTGCAGTGTATTCACACTGCAATATGGGTCCTACTTCAGTCACCTACAAAACCTAGGGTATATTTCATAATTCCACATTATAGCTTGTACCGTAGGATCTTTTCAAATCAGTGCAACATTCTTTAATTTAATTTTGTTTTGGCTTGTGTGTTTAAGTTATAACAAATTAATACACACACAGCAGAAAATGCAGGATATGAACCATTTAACCACAAATAATTCAACATGTAACTCACCTTTGTAGCTCCCCATGTTTCCTCTGCAAACTTCTTTGCATGTTCTGGGTCATCAGTGAGAAGTATATCATCAAATATTGTTCCAGATTTTACCTGAAACAGTGATGATTTTTAACTTGTATCTATTAATTGTGTGGTTTTGTTTGCAGTGTACATTATGAGCACAATTCAGATTGGATATCTTACAATTAGTCTTATATACCACCTTTCTGAAAAAGCTGATACAAAAGCATTATTAAGCACCAAAAAACAATTAAATTCCAACAAGCTTATGATGTACCTGTCCAGTAACAGAATTTTATCTCCCTTCCATGTATGTATGTAAAAAGACAGGTCAATTGACACTTATTTTTTATTACAAAATTGCCATTTTTAATCTATTCTGCCTTAAGTTCATTTTTAAAAACCCAATAATTAATCCTAGTGATCTAAGCGATACTTGGTTGTATTACTAAAATATTTAGCTTTATGAAAATACTTGATTAATTTTTGTCTGTCAATTCCTCTGCTAGGATTAAAAAAAAAAGTCAGTACATCTGTGAAGGTATAGAGTATCACTGGAACAAACCAAAGAAAACTGAAGGAAGGTAAAGAACATTACAAAAAGTTAAAGATCAAACTTAAAATAGGAACTGACAAGCAATAAGTATGATGGACAGAGAAGTTGCAAAATCTTTAAGAACCAGAATATGATCTGATGTATGGGAGAAACATATGCTACAACAACACAATCATGAACAAAGACACAGTTGTTAACTGAAGCAGAAGTAACAGTCAAGCAAAAAGAATATGTGGAAGCATTATACAGTAAAACGAAAATCAGATAACACTTTAAAATCTGGAGAGAATCTACGGCTTTTGAGGCACCCAAGTATATAGTGATAAAGGTATGACCTGGTGGTTAGAGCATTTGGCTCACAAGATAAAGGTCGAGTTCAAGTCCCCATTACTGAACATGCTTGTCTTATACGACTGTCAACTGGGCCAACTATCAAGGTGTAAAAATTCTTGGCTTACATAATTACAGGTTAACCTTTAAGTAACTGAGTTTAAGGTCATAAATTAAAGAAAGACTTGAAACCAAAAAAGTAAAAAAAGGGAACAGAATTAACAAAACAACAACATTAGGTGAATAAACCAAGTAACAAAACAAAAAAGGGAAAATTTCATAAAGTCAGTTACAATACCACTAAAAAAGACAATGTGGTAAAATGTACAGAGTTTAAAACCAAATAAGCAGTTTGGCTTCAGGAGTTATTAGAACAGCCAAAGATGTTTGGAATACAATGGAAATGTGTATGTAGCCTTTCCATATTTGATAAAGGCACTGAATAATGCTGACCAAAACTACTGAGACTGTCAAAGATGATTTGGAAAGATATGTGGAATAGATACCTAGATAAGAGTAGCCAACAGTGGCTCAGAAGTGAGACAAGGTTGCTCAGTAGTGCTACTCCTTTAATAACTACTCTGAGGCACTGATACAGAAAGCATTGGAGAGGTCGATGCAGATTGGACAAAAGAAAAAAGCAGTCAGATGTGCACATCATAGCAATGATTGCATTTTTTTTAAAAAAAGCTACAAACTTATGTAGAAAATTTTAACAAAACAAAGGAATTAGTGATGAAGACTTCAGGAAACAACAATGAAAGCATGAACATCTGCATAGAAAAACAAATTGGATGAGATGTAACAGTTGATTTTGTTAGTATTATAGCCTGTAGAAAATGCTCCAAAGAAATTAATTGCAACTTGGAAAGGAAATATTTATAAAAGGTGTTTTTGTGAACATCCTGAAGAGAACACTGAAAAGGAGACAAACCATTGTACTGAAAGTGATGACACACAAACTGGAAACATGGACTTTGAGGAAAAGCAACTTCAGGAGATTTAAAAACTTCAATGTTGATTTGGAGAAAAATGAATAGAATCAGTTAGACAGTAAAGAAACTCAAAGTATTATAGATGGTGCAAAAGAAGTGTCTTGGAAAAGTACTTTCCATTGAAAGAAGAAATGGATTACGCATGTGATAGAGAAGTTAGTAGAAGGGAAGATGATGAGATAAAGGGAATGCTGGTGCAAGACAAGATGAAAAAACTAAAAACACAGATGACATGAAGAGATGAGCATAAACTGATAAAAGAAGTGGCTAACAGTAACATCATTACTGACATTTTGAAAATTTGTTCCATGCAAATGGCAGAATACTGATAATGAAAATGCCATGTCATGTTCAGTATGTGGATAAACTTTTATTCCATTAACACTACTCAAAATGAAAGACATTTTGTTTCAGTTTAAATAGTTTAATAATTAAAATTAAATAGGAAAAACTACAATAATCATAACACTGCAAATTACCTGCCAAATATCAATCCCGGCAGCACAGATCTCTGGGTACTGGTATAACTTTGAATCAGGTACATATTCTGGATTATCTATTTCAGGGTGAATCCATGAACCTTTGTAGTTAGGGTTATCAATCTGTCGTGGCTTCCACTCGCCCTTGTAACTTGGATTATTTATCATTGGTGGTTCCCATTCACCATCCATCTCATCATCCCAGTCTTCTGGTTTGGTAGCATCAGGATCAGGGATATATTCTGGCTGGTCCCAGTCCTACTCAAACAGGTACATATTCAATTTAAAACAAATATGGCTACACAACAAATAAGATACAACAAACAATAACAAAATGTTCAAACTTCTAGCCCTACAAGAACATGTCCTGCAGTAACTTAGCTTTAATTTTAACAATTAGACTGCAGCTGAATATTTCATTAATTAAACTGCATTTTTCAGACATGTTTGCAACAACATCACCTGAATGAAATACCTTTATGCATTTTTCCCACAAGCTTACTCAACTAGATGCTAGACTGTATTTGTTCTTTATATTATCACCAGTAACATCGTATTTAACTTTGAATGATTATTTCTTTAAGATTCAAATCTTACCTCAGGTTTGCTGTCATCAGGATCATCAATCTTGGCCCGATCATCCCAATCTTCAGGTTTCTTGGCTTCAGGATCTTTGATTTTTTTGGGAGGCAGGAAGTTCCAGTCTTTCTCCAACTCTCCACTCTCAACCTTCTCGTTATCAATTTTTACTTCATAGGTATTATCTGGACGAACAATCAGCGTGTACACGTGGGTGTACTCATCGTCCTAGAATGTGCAAAAATTAACAAAAGGCATTTTCCAACATTATTATGACAATAGTAATCATGTCTTCAGCCTATTGACAGTATCCATTACATAAAACTAATTTTTGAAACATAAATAACTTCTAAATATTTGCTAAATTTTCAAAATAAGTCAATAAAGCAGCAACTGTAGTCCTTTTCTGTGGTGAAATAGTTAGGCTGTTAGAAAGTAACAACTGTACACTGCTGGCCAAAATCTTAAGGTCAATGAACATAAAGAAAATATATGCATTTTGCATTGTTAGATTCAACCACTTATTTCAGTAGAGCTTCGAAAGATGAAAATAAAAATAAACTTTTTTTAGCATTTAATAGGGAAAATGTGAACACTATGAAATTAGCCTAAATACTAGCTGGTCAAAAGTTTAAGACCATACTGAAATGAAGCGTTAATTGGTAAACACAAAATTTAGTCATTTGTGTTGAAGCATTAGCGTTGTCAACATCTCACAATGACATCTCCTGTGTTACGTTGGGTAAAAACATGGCAAAGGTTAAAAAGTTGACAGAGTTTGAATGTGGCAAAATCTCATTGCTGGTGAGATTGGGCATAGTAAAACTGCTGTTGCAAATTTCTTAAAAAACCCTGAGGAACAGGGAATAAGTATCGCAAGTGGTTGGCCAAGAACATTTCGCCTGCGTTGAGCAGGAGGATTCGACAGGTTGTCCGGCAAGACACCAATCAATTGTCGAACCAGATTAAGGCCCTCACATACGCAGAATGCAGCTCAAGAACAATAAGACAGCATCTATGAGAGAAAGGCTTTAAAAACCGTAAACGTCTTCAAAGGCTACGCCTCCTTCCACACCATGAAACAACTCGGTTACACTTTGCTGAGAAGCACCAAACATGGGACGTAGGAAAGTGGAAGAAGGTTTTGTTCTCTGATAAGAAATAATTTAACCTGAATGATCTAGATGGCTTCCAACGCTACTGACACAATAAGCATATCCCACCAGGCATTTTCTTCAAGACACAGTGGAAGAGCTTCCATCATGAGCTGGGGTGCTTTCTCCTTCCATGGAACAATGGAGCTTCAGGTTATACAGGGGCATCAAACAGCAGCTTGCTATATTGGCACATTGGAGAGAGCATCCTTATTGATTGAATGCCCTCTCTTGTGTGGAAATGACTGGATCTTTTAGCAGGACAATGCTGCAATCCACAATGCCTGCAGGACAAACTTTCTTATGGCAAATAACATGATTCCTTTGGACCATCCAGCATGTTTGCCAGAACTGAACCCCACTGAAAATGTTTGGGGGTGGATGGCAAGAGAAGTCTATAGAAATGGATGTCAATTCTAAACAGTGCATGATGTTTGTGAAGCTATTTCACTACTTAGAATAACATTCCAGCCAGCCTTCTGCAAACGCTTATATTGACCATTCCAAAGCAAATGTTTGAAGTTATTCGTAATGACGGCTGTGCAACTCACTGCTGAGACCTCTTGTTGGGCATTTCCTACCCTGTTTAGGACTTTTTTTTGGTATGGTCTTAAACTTTTGACCAGCTAGTATTTAGGTTAATTTCAGTGTTCACAAGTTCCCTATTAAATGCTAATAAGTTTGTTTTTTTTATTTTCTTATTTTCATATTTCGAAGCTCTACTGAAATAAGTGGTTGAGTCTAACAATATAAAATGCATATTTTTTCTGTATATCTATTGACCTTAAGATTTTGGCCTACAGTTTATATAGAATAGCTTTGGTTTGGCATTTTATGGTGCAAAGCAACTAGGCTATTTGCACCATATATAGAATAGCAGGTCTAGATTTTGTTGCGATAAAAAACATGTCACAGTTCTCTGGGAGCCACCCTTGAAACTTAGTCATGCCTTCCTTATGTGAATAAAATAAAGCTTTAAAGCTATGGGGAAGAAACTTAAATTAATCCACACACCACATGTGGCCCTCAAGTCCTAAACCAAACATATGTTTAAATTACAATTAGTTATATATATAACAATTCAGGATGGAGGGTAGTATCAAATTGATCTCTTGAGGACCACATGTAACCTGTCTGTGTCACACTACTGTGTCTTAGAACTTGGTGAGGTTTACTTACTGTATCAAATCAAATTCAATTACGATTGTTTACACCTTTACAGTTACTTACTTTGCATCGAATATCCTTGTTAATGAGCAGATTCTTTCCTTTATAGTTAAATATAACATGAACTTTCTTGGTTCCAGGGCCACAAATGTCGGGACCTAAAATTGAAATAAAACACTGCACTAATTCACTTTGGAACTTTATTTCATAATCTCCCAAGTATATTTCCTTTATTATTCTGTTGTAAGTAAAATACTCAACAGAATGTATTCTTGCTGTTAAAGAGCTACATAACAGTACAATGATAGTGTAGTTTTGTGTCAATAAATGTTGGAACATTAACTAAGTTCTGGAACACAACTTATCACACATTACAGCGCTACTTCAAATTACTAATACTGTGAAAAACATCTGTATGTCTTCTTGCATACTATTTTTGACTGATTTTGCAACATAGTTTTTAAATTGCTAACCTATAGTAAAACAGACAAGGGTTTTACAAACAAGTAACTCATACTTCAAGTAAGTATACTTAATTAACTGAATTTAAGTACATTAACCAATTACAGTTCACTTTCCTTTAGAAAATAAAAAAAATATACAAGATAAACAATAAATATATTTTAAAAAAGAAAACACATGGAATCATTTCTGGAATTTTGCAAAAATTTATTTCTTTGTCAGTTTCCTTCCAATGTTTTTTCAGACAAAACCTATCAATTAAACCATGTGTTCTGATGTTTGATATTTGAAAAGGTACCTACATCTTGAGGTACAAATTATCCCTTAAATTAAATATTGGCCAATTTCCTCCAATATACAAACATCTTACCAAACATAATCATATAAGGGGACTCTCCATGAAGATCCTTCTGATCTAAACTGCAATCAAATAGTTTGAAGTATCCACCACCACAGTCAATGTTTTGTTCATGTTTTACCGAGAACTGCAACACTAGTGTCTTGTCTGCATTGCTGAAGGCATCAAACTTAGTTGAAATACCATAAAACCTTGCATCTTGAGATGTCTGAATTCCTGAATAGTTGTTAAAACAATTTGTCAGCTGTTTCAATATGAAAAACATGATGTGGTTAATTGAATTAATGATACAATATTTCTGTTTGGTCATAGATTTTACTTCATTTCTTAGATGATTAGATCCTGTCCGAGTCTTTATCTTAAAGAAACCAGAAAAGACTTTGTATTCAACTAGCATTTAATTCTTAAATTTATGTCAAAGTTCCCACATGAACAACCCAAACTAACAAGGAAGCATCTTTTAAATAGCTGCTTAAGACAAATTGACAATGCTAAACAGTAATCAGTTTAAATTACCTCAATTTATTAAACATTTTATACAAATATCAACCAGTATTATTCACAGACAGGAACTGTGTCAGTCATCTTATGAAAAGCTATGTATTGTTTTCAGATTAAATTTAATGTTTTGTGTATAATAAATGTCACAAGCTCTGCTACCCAAACAACTTTCTTACCCTTGTTGAGCTCCTCATCACCATAAAATTTTCCAGCAGTAAGTACAAACTTTCCCCATTCTTTGCCTTTGTGTTCTGACTGAACCCATCTTTCTTCCCATTTGTCTGAAAATTAAAGTCACTATTTTTAAAAATATATTCATTAACCAACACTTATACACACAAAGTATCCTTACAATAAACATGCTCAGCTCTGATAGGTAGGCAACTGCATAGTGCAGTAAAGTTAGGTTTTATTTTAATTTTACATTCAACAAAACTATTTTCACTCACTTCAAACCATTTGCTGTCTTTTGTGATTTAGTAATGGACTTCATAAAAATTACTATATTATCAATTTTAAAACAATAAAGCTTCATTTAAATTTAAAAAGAGAAACGTTAAACTATCTTAACAGTCAAATCCAAACAGCTCAAAGAAAGATAAAAATACTCCTGAGTAAGTAAAAACTTACCATAAGTTGCTATATTTTGTAGTGTGAGAGAGAGAGAGATAATAGTGTAAGGGTTATGCCAGGGGTGGTATTTTAAGAAATCTCGCGGAGAGCAGAAAAAAAATCCTATTAATGACCCTAATTATCTAATACATACTACACACCATGAAAGGTGTCCAAGAAATTGCACTTTTCACTTATTATCATGATACAAATAAAATGATTGCTAAGTGTACCATTATTACAACTTACAAGTATATTTATCAGTAAACAAATGTTTTCATGTAACTTCTTACTTCTGTTTTCTCTCATAGCTAGGGAAAGTCTCCTATTCTGTAAAATTGTAAGCTCTATATTCGTAAACCAGAACTTAACAAACGTTGTATTTAAATTTATAAATCTCCATTTCACGCTTGATTCACATACTTTCCATCAGACTTTGACATATTATTAAATAAATTTCCAAAACCTTACAAGCCAGTTTCTCAACTTTTTGTACAGATTACTACTTAACATTATTTTCCAACTGCCAGTAACAGCTCATTGGTACGTAAACAATAAATTTATCTTTCCAATTTAGTCAACATTATTTAACGAAACCTGAGGCTTCATTAGCTTTTTTGTTAAGTCTAATTCTAAGCTCAATTGTACCAATTACCATTAAATGACGCATTCTCAAAATCGCTTCACCATGTAGTTTCATAACAATTGTATACAATAATGTTGTTACAATATTATAAGTTTATCATCAACAGTGTTACGCAAACAGTAATCTCCGTAAGCATTAAAAAAATTAAAACGTCAAAGCCAATAGTTGGAAGTAATCCACATAATTGTCACACTACATACGATACCGCAAAAGAATATAAGTTAAAAATACAGTTACTTACCACCGTCGTTAAACTGTTCTTTAAAATATACTTTTGACTCACAAAATACCGCAGGAAGAATTAACAGAGTTGAAAGTATATATTTCATTTTATAGCTCATTACAGAAAAACAGTACAAATCCAGATACTAGTAAATGATACTTCCTCAACCAAACTCTACCAAAACCCCACGCGCTAACAAACACTACTCATCGGCAGGTTGGCTGCTTTCGTCCACGTGAGAGCTTACAGCTGGAACGCACTCATTGGTTGTAAACGTAGCCAATCAAAAGCATCCACGCATCAACATCCTCGTGTCTTCAATGGATTTACCAGGTTACTACATTGTTGGGTTAAGACGATTTCGTTTATACAATTTCATGTTATTATGTGCTATCAACAGTTAACTGTCATTTCTTTTTCTTAAAAACTGGCCATTGTCTGCTATGATTTGTAAATATCATATGTACTACGTCTTTAGTGACATTTATCTGTAACAAAACATTTTAGTGAAAAATGTATTTATTTGCAAAATTAATAATAGTGCAATTAGTCCATTATATAGAAGAGACTAAAATAAATGAACAGCAAAATTTAATACCAAAAACACGACGTTCAATACCATTAAGGCCTGGCATGGCCAGGTGGGTTTAGGCGTTCGACTCGTAATCTGATGGTCGCGGGTTCGAATCCCTGTCGCACCAAAAATACTCGCCCTTTCAGCTGTGGGGGCGTTATAATGTGATGGTCAATACCACTATTCGTTGGTAAAAGAGTAGCCCAAGAGTTGGCGGTAGGTGGTGATGACTAGCTGCCTTCCCTCTAGTCTTACATTGCTAAATTAGGGACGACTAGCACAGATAGCCTTTGAGTAGCTTTGTGCGAAATTCAAAACAAACATCAATACCATTACCTTTAGAAAGAAAGTCAGTTTAAGTATCCAAATATTTACGAGACATCAAGCGGTAAGCCATGTAAAGTCAAAGCTGTGAATTCAAAATTGTTTATTTTGCGGGACTACTGCGATATTATGATAGAACTTGGCAACATGTGTAAGAGCATTTCCCTTTCTTTGTTTTTCAATAATGAGCTTAATATTTCCAAATAAACCTACTTATATAATTTATTCGCTAATAAACAAGATAACACTCATTACTAAACACTGAATTAAATCAACCCATTGAATAAATCATAATTTCTTATTTAAGTGAATAACTCGCTGAATCATCCCTAATTTAGCAGTGCAAGATTAGGATAGGCAGTGCAACATACCACAAACTTTGCCAAATTACTAAACTACCTCAACTCTATAAGTCTATACAGATGCACAATTTAAGCAGCATAGAATATGTGTGGTATATTTTTATCTTTTTCTAAATTACTGGAAGCTCCACTCACTTCTGTATTAAACAACATTTGTTGATTTTGTTAAACCTCACATTCTTTCTTGGATAACTTTGATTAATGTCCACTATTCCTGTTAACATGTGCGATTAAAATATTAACAGCAACCACAGAAATGTGACAAGTGTATAATAAAACACATCTTGAAACAGTGGGATCAACACGGTCAAAGTTTGTTTGTTTGTTGTTGAATTTTACACAAAGCTACTCGAGGGCTATCTGTGCTAGCCGTCCCTAACTTAGTAGTGTAAGACCAGAGGGAAGGCAGCTAGTCATCACCACTCACCGTCAACTCTTGGGCTACTCCTTTACCAACGTATAGTGGAATTGACAGTCACATTATAACGCTGCCAAGGTTGAAAGGGCGAGCATGTATGGTATGACGGAGATTCGAACTCACGACCCTCAGACTGCAGGTCGAGCACCCTAACCACGTGACCATGAAGCTATTTAAAGCTATTCTAACTTTAAATCTGCGTTTTTGCATAAAGTATATTCTTAATATGCCCTCTTCCTTGATGACAATTATCCATACATCATGTTTTGAAGAGAAGTTATATCATAGTGAGGATGGCTTCTAATTTTCATCTTGCTGTAATTTCCTACTTTTTATTACCAAATCAATTCAATCATTGTAGCTGTAGAACCAATAATGATCCAACTGTTACAAGTCCTTTGGACTGGTTTCTGTTTATAATAACTCATTATTTTTATTGATGAAGGTATATTATAATATTTTGATCCTCAAAACATCGTCTCCTTAATTCATTACAAATTACTGATTCATCACAGTCTGAAACGTAATGTTTATTTTTTTTTTGTCGTCCTTTGGAAGCGATTCTTAGCAAATATGTTCTTTGAAGTTAAAGTTCAAAGAACCATCATGTGGTTTACATAAATGAGTAATCATTTACCTAAGCAAAGGATTTTGTCTGTAGTAACGTACTACATTAATCCTATAAACTATGGGATTAATATAATGCAATGGTCATTCACAAAACAAATAAACAGGGAAATATTCTATGGCCATTCTGTCTCAAAATTATTTTAAATTTAATTTTGCTGTATTTACTTACAAAAGGGTATTTTAATGTTATCATATTTCTCCTGAAAAACTTTATATTGTATATTTTCTTGCTTAACATAGTGGGATTAACCGTCACATTATAACGCTACAAGGCTGAAAGAGAAAGCATGTTGGGTGTGGCAGGGATTCGAACTCATAACCCTCACATTACCAGTCGAGCACCATAACGGGTCTCAAATCATGTGAGACTTTAGATGTTAGTGATGGTCCTGTGAATGTTGACACTATTCATAACTCGTGGAACATCTCTAGTGATAGGAAATTGCCGAGGAAAGTGTTTTCAAATAATATAATAGGCCAATAATTATGAGTAAAAGAAGTTACAAATCAGACATAAGTAATACAGTGTCATGAAGCAAAGGTTATAGATCACTCCACATTGCCAAATTGCATCAAATACTTTCTCAAAGCCAAAAAGCAGAAAACAGTTAAGGAAGATTAGTAATAAATTCATACACCCTGAGGAGCTGGTCCAGGTGGAAATCCACTTTAAGAACTGGGCAGGAGATTGTTTTCCAAAGTAAAATAGTGGAACCAGGAGAGTAAAATGCCCTCAAATGTCTTGCAGAAAATACGCGTGCAACTAACTATTAGGCCGATAAAAGTTCATTAGTTAAAGGGTTATGTTGGTTTATGAAATAAAAGGATTTTGGAAGTGTCCGCAAATGAAAGTAAAAACCTGGTTCACATAATAATGGTAAATAAAGTGCCTAGTAAGGCAGAATTTCCCAGAAGTTGTCCAATCCAAATGCTATATTTTACTTTTTATGTGAAGCTTGATGAATATCAGATATAGTAGTAGGTTCAATTAGAAAATTATAATTCAGATCCTGAGAAAAATTACGAACGAGTTCTGGAAGATGTGAATTGGTAAAAGGGGAAATATTCTGAATATCACTTTCAAAAGATTAACAAATAGGTGTTTAAAAAACAGTTTTAAAATAATTAATGAAGATGTTGGCTTTTCCTAAGAAAAAGTAGACAACACATAATCACCCAAGATGGGATACTGAGGAAAGTTCAATTGGTCTTTTAAATCGAGCCTATTACTAGGAGGGATGAGAAATTTCACGTAGTTTGGTACGTCCACCGTTGTAGTATTTTTGCTGTGAAAATAAATTACGAACAACTCGTTGAAGACACTGGAATATTGCAATTCTCAAAACCAAACATGATTCTGATGTATTGGGGAAATAAATAGTCCCACGTGATAAATATTTAAGTGGGTGATAAATTGTTGGAATATTTCACGTCCACCACTAGTTTAAACGTTTTAAAAATTATTTATGCAGGAAGTTGGTTATTGGGCTCTGAATGTCTGGGATTACAGAACTAATATCGTATGCATCACACAGAATAAATGAACAAAAATATGTTTAATATTTCACTAAGAGAAACTACTAGAGCTACACTGCAAGATTAAAAGGTTTCATCGTTACTTATTAAGACCCTAATGTACCAATTAATGTCTTCCATTACCCCAAGCTATTTATATATTTAAGAGATGAAGGTTCACACCTGGAAATAAAATCCATTAGGACACTCATCACTGGGACCATAAAATCCTACTCCTAGACCCTATGATGCCTAAGTGACCTGTCAGGTATGTCAGCCTTCCTTGTAAAGGGGCTACACCATATACATAAGAATACCATTGACTCTTCCTGCCAAGTTGGCCCTATAGTGGTATTTCTGTAAAAGTATTAGATTTTTTAAATAACAGTAAAGTTAACTAGAAAATTTAGAAGTAATCTGAATTTTTCTGAGTTTTAAGCAATGATAAATAAACAAGCTGGACACTTGTGGTGTTAAATGGTATTATACTGCAAAGCAAACAAAAAACAAATAGTATGTATATTTCCATAGCTGAATGGACAGTCACCTATAGTGGATAAGTGAATTAACTGATGTACAGATTCTCTTTCCACGAGAAGACTATTATCTAATTTAATCATGCAAAAAAAAAGTTTAAATTATCTCTCCTGTGACGGTTTTACCATATTACTGGTCCTCCCAAAGTATTTATTTCTGAAACATACAGACATTATCCACTCATTCAGTAAGGTATATTGCAGCCATAGACCATTTCAATACAGATGTACAACAACATCTCCTCAAGCTTTATTTGACTATATTTGTGTGTTTGGGTTTAATTCACAGGGATGCACACTGGATAACTAGTTATAAAGAGCTTATCAAGCTTCGAATTCTCTTCTCTCTTCCTCCTGTCCAACATACATTCACCATAGATCCATTTGTTTCTCCTTTGATTTGCCTTTTGTACTTGTGATTAATGTGTTTTAGTACAGATTATGATGAGATTTTTATATTTCGATATTTTCTTGAGGAACTCATTCATAGTTTATAAAGATACACAAAGATAACAATCCGTAACTTGCTATCCTTGGAACCACCAGTTCTATTTGACTGAGAAACAACACAAACAACATGTTCATCTCGTAATTTAAATCATTACCCCTTTCCCCTAATCTAGTGCAACAAAATAAAACAAAAATAGTCGTGGATAAATTATAAATATTGAATACTTTTAAGTACTTAATGAAGATAACACGTTATAATTAAGTATATAGGTATTTAAACACTTGTGAAGTTGGTTAATTTATGACAAAACATATTTATGAAGACGAATGGTCAAGCAAATGTCTTGTTTCTTAACTATGATGGCATGACGATAAAGAAAATTTTTATTTATTCTCATTATATAAGAAATATGTAAATATAACTTCATACAACACCATATATTATTATATAACTGTTATTTACTTCCACTTGGAAATTCTTTTTACTGATATTTCTAAAAACTGATTTAACTGTGAATTTTTAGGTTTCCTTATCTGTCTCGCCTTTTTCCTTCTATTAAAATAATTGTTTGGGATAGCGTTAAACCTTGCTAGAACATGTGGAAAAATCATAGACCATCATCGTTAGAGTTTAATTTGTAATGTTCTGGGAGGGAGATTCTTCCGTTTCCCACAGGTGTGTTTTGTTTGCTAAACTAGTTCTTCAGCTAATCACAAATAAGTTAAAAAAAAAAACCTTCCTAATGCTAACAGGGCAAGACTTAGAAAAATAATAGTGGCATATTGGTTCTTGCATCACCCTGTAGTAAAAAAAAAACAAGAGAAATTAAAACGGGAGTTTTATTCATTTTTTCGAATAACTGAAATTTCAATAACTGGAATTATTCTATTTGCTCGTCTTCCTAAGATTTATCCAATTAATTCTTGCATTTCAACTGATTTTTCATGAGCATAGTAGATAATCTACACATATGACTAGCTATTTTTTAATACCTACATAAAATTTCATGTTGTTTATCACGAAAGGGACACTAAACTAAGCTTTAGATAATGCTATATTAACTAACAATCATTTTAAATTAGTACAACACTTAAAAATTTCATAAAAAA
Source organism: Tachypleus tridentatus (assembly GCF_004210375.1). Classification (NCBI taxonomy): domain Eukaryota; kingdom Metazoa; phylum Arthropoda; class Merostomata; order Xiphosura; family Limulidae; genus Tachypleus; species Tachypleus tridentatus. Next base: position 164,138,937 of record NC_134831.1, on the reverse strand, counting down.
ACTGCTCCACATTTCCACAACCATTAAATACAAAGAATGGGTGCTTTAACATTTTACATTATATGAAAAAAATATTTTTATGGGGACAAGTTGGTTATTTCATTCATCACTGGACATGTATAACAATTCTATACATTCAACAGAGATTAGCTGTTTTTTTCACATTTGGTATAAAATATTTGAGACAAATATTAAACTAACAACATAACAATGTAACTCTAGCACTTATAATTAACATAGTTCTTGTACTTGTACAAACCATTATAATATCTACTGGTTAGAGTCATCTTGTAGGTAGATACACACTCTGGTAGAATAACTGTTTGGTATGGTTTCTTAAACCTTTATGGCCCAACGGTACACGAAATACAGCTTAACAATTTGGTTCTCAAGCCTATTTTGCCAATACTTTCCAGGGTCCAGAAAAGAAATGTTGTCCTGATGTCCCACTCTCATATGTATATGTAGCCATTGTGTCCCAGCCAATAAGTGGCCCTTTAAAAAGAAAGTAGAGCAGGACTCACCAGTGGGTCGTGTGAGAGCCAATGTGTTAAAATCTTAAGGCACACCAAAAGATATAGCAATACAAACATTAATTTAAAATTTAGATTATATAAGTATTATTCATTTTAATTAGTGGGAGATTTGGGCCTGCTTCACTGCATACAACACTCGAATAAAGGCACCATATTGCTTATGGCTGCTCAAAGAGATTTGAAATTTTTTGCTTATTTGTGAAAGCAAGACTAATGAGTCTAACCAATAAAATACAGTTACATAAAATTACTTATGACAAGTAGAAGTGTGCAGCACAACTTGGTCAGTATCATGGCACACCAGATGAGAAATGCTGGTTAGGTACAATTAGCTGGGTTGGTATCATACAACTTTAGCACTATAACAAGATGATGCAATGTTTACCAGTCCAGTCATGGGCAAAGAAACATTAGTATTACATAACATAAAAAGTATTTTAACACTGAATTTAAGCTAGATATGAATTTTGTGTCTCAAATATAAAAATACATTTTTTATCCTCCTACAATTTGCATTAAAATATAGGAATAATTCTTGCAATACATTTTGTAATAAATAGTATCCTAAATTTTTGTATCTGTAATTAAGTTATATATATCAGCATACTTAAAAACAAATATGGCAGGTATTCAACTGATGTTGATCCATTTTGTTGCACATGGCAATTTTAAAGAACACCCCATAAAATGATATCTTAAAAATTATTTTAAAACTACTAGTTCCATATGGAAACACAATTTTACTGGAGACACCAGATGTTTATTCAGAAATATTTGTTCATAACATAGCATATTTTAAAATCATATTATACTAACTACGTAAATTGATTTTCTCTCAATCTAGTCTTGTTTTTTATTTCCATTCTTTCCATCTCTGTCCCTCCTCAATATAAAACTGGGGATTTAAGTAAAATGTAACTGTACAAGAAACTGAAAGGATTATGGGTACTATCCAGAACAGATTATGTTTCTAGTCATAGCTTCACTTGGAGATAGGAATCTTGATTAAGAATCATAGAAAGACCCACATGAAGTAAAATGTATTCTAAAGACAGCTGATATAGATATTAAAACTTCAATTAAAATACCAGCCTTCTGTGTCAGTTTTAGGAATGCACTGTACAAAGTTTTTTGAATGAAACTCATAAAATTAGATTCCCATAGATCAAATAATTTTTATGATACAATAATTTTGAGAATGGAATTTTTTTTAATATTGCCCTGTACAATGTCACTATGAAAAATATAAAAAATATTCCATGGATGAGGGGACATTCACTGAAACCTTTATTGTTATTGTTCAAAATATGCATTTCCTTTGCAGATTAAACCACTTAGCATCATGAGGCACATGTAAATAGCAAAATGAAGAAACGGAAAGAAAAGACAGTTTTATTTACTTATCAATCACTTTCCTTAATTAGATGCAGGGTGCCTGGAAATTATACAAAGAGTACCAACAGCCTGACCATGCCATAGGACAGTAGATGACCCATGAACTAGACATCTCTTTCAAACTTTACAACAAAAATATTTTAATATTGTGTCAGATACATACTCCCACAGTCCATACAGAAGCATCAAAAGGCTCCCTCCCTCAAAAAACTTGCTTTTAAATCACTGTGTATGCAGGAATTTTGTTTGTAGCACCTGAAATAAAAACTTGGAAACAAACAGGCATAATCCTTCCTTTGAACAATAAAGAGGTTAAACTTTTACATAAGTTTTAGTCTTGATTGCTTTCAACTTGTGCAAGTGCTAGGTTTAAATTATACGTGCCTAACTCACTTAAAGACACATATACCTTGACTCAGTATTAAACATTTCATATCACTTGAACAGCATAGATGAACATTTAATTTCCAATTAGCTTGTCCCCCAGTGGAACAGCAGTAAGTTGGGTATTGATACCCATGATGGGCAAAGCACAGATAGCCCATTATGTGATTTTATGCTTACCAACATCTAATCACAATCTAAGTTCGGTTGACCTACGTAATGCTATGCAAATATTAGGAATACAATACAGGATGAAATGTTTGTTTCACAATTAAGGTTAGTTGAAGAGGGTAGGTGGCACAAATTATAATTACCCTCTTGTTCATATAGGAAAACACATTTTAAGGATTCAAAAAGGAGATTGGCTAATGTTGACATGCAGGTTAATATAAGTGATTAACAGTTTAAATGGTAAAAAATTGGTATTTTATAAAAGCTACAAAGGTCTTGTGAGATAAACATGGCAACTAATCAGTGATGAGTTAAATTATCATATAATATTCTTCATGCAGGATCAACAGATGGTCACAGGGAAATTAGGAGCACAAAACATGTATTAGAGAAAGCCTAATTCAAATTCCCTTGTTTTAAGTATTGAAAACCCAACACTAACAGTGTGTACTTAGTCTCATAAGAGTTGTTTTTTTTTTACTTTTCGATTAAGTCAATCAGCCAAGCTAGCCCATACATATTGACAGAGTCATAAGATAAATGTTAAAAGAAGGGTTTTGAATTATAACAGAATATATGTTAAGGAAGCTTAATATGTTTAAATAACATCCAATAAATATTTTATGTCAAGTCTCTCATAGTTATGTTTATTTTTCTCATGTTAATTTTGTCAAGTCAGTCAAATCTACAATATCATGATTGTTTGAACATGGTGTGTATTAGCATAAAGTACACTTGTTATTTTGTTATAATAACCTGACCATAACCATTAAAATCCAACCTATAAAACACAATGAAGTGAAAAACAACTGGAAACTGTACAGATAATTTGTCAAATTAACAATACATATACATTAAAATATACATCTGGTCTTGTGCTTAACAGAAAATATTATTACTACCATAACAATTACTTGTACCATAGGGTTTGTGAAATAATTATTTTAGTAAATAAACTATGTGTACACCATATATATATCAACAATGACTGTAACTAAGAACTGAATACTTGGGCAAAGATACTAACAATTCTATAACTTGAGAAGAAAGGAGACAAACTGTATTTATAGTGACACTTAAAATTTTAGAATTAACTCAGAACTAGTTGAATAAGCACTTAAAATGTGGATTAATTTTATTCCATATATACTGTTCTCTACTTCAGTGAAAATGTTACAAGCAGTCTTCAAATGACGAAATGTGATATCCTCTATAGATGTAAGAAGTAAAGCATTATGTTACATCCTTCCATTATGTTGAAAAATTAACATGAGGACCTGGTTGTAAAGCAAACACAGGATGTTCCAGAGTTGTTTGTAAGGAAACATTGTGCTCTTCAAGAGAGTTCTGAGCATAGTGAAGTACCAAGCTCTTCAGTGTTGGATGGACATCATATGGCTCAGCAAAACCATAGCCTTTTCCCGTATTATGGATCAAACAGTGTCCTACCTTTCCATTAGCTCTGAAAACAGACATATCTGTTTTATTTCTCTCCCAGAAATTAAAACTATTTTTATTTAATGATGGAGGTGTTTTACTTAAAAAAACAACAATGTAAATTAACAAATGTAAAGGTATACAGTTTCATCTTGGTCACATATAACAATGCTCAACTGTAACAGTACAGATTTAACATAACCAAACTACCCAGTTAAGGTGATGAACACACAATACCTGTTACTGCACAGCTTTTAAACAATACACATAGATTAGTATAACAAAACTAAAACAAAAACACTAGCTCTACAAACTATACATCAGCATATTAACAGTTTATGAAACTACTCAACAGCTCTCCCTGACTCAGCTAAACTGTTAACGAGGAATGTATCATATTCTAGAAAGAAAACAACCATCAAAAGATTAAAAACTAACAGATAAAGATTTATGTTCTGTAGAATAAATAACACTTTCTAGTAAGCAAGTCATGCTGAATCTTTTAAAACAAAAAAGCATTACAAACTAACATCTGACCTTATAAGGCATTTCCATAACCATTAGAATCTGATCTAGAAGCAGAAAGCTAGCAAGGAATACACATTTTAGCATGGCTCTACATTCAAGAAATGTTAATTATTGACTATCTTACAAAACAACAAACAATACTGAACCCTCAAACTACTGACTTGTTTTGTTTCAATTTGCTCCAATAAAGTCCAAATACTGCAACTCACTGAGTCATTTTATGTTTTTGCCTGCTGAAACACTCAGTGTATAAAAACAAATTACTTATCGTACACACAAAATGCTCAGGGTGACTCCTTATGTAATTAGTGAAAATAAATGCAATGTTGATGATTTTTTGGGTGTGACAGATGCAATGAGGGACCAATAAACAAACTGATGCACATAAAAAATATGCTGACACTTATGATGAACAACAATGTTCAGAAGAGAAGGAATACAGATGTTTCAGAATTCTACCCCACATCTACCTTCAACATCTAAAGAAAAATACATTCTGAAAGGAACAAAATGCCAAGGCTATCTTTTTAATGATTCTCTGTGCATGTATATCGTGCCTGTGAAAAATGAGACCTTAAAGTGAAACCTAGACATTTATTTTCTTTCAAAATATATTTTTGCTTTAGATGATGAAGGTACATTCTTTAGATTTCCAAGATGTTTATCTATATCCTTTCCAATGTAAATAAAAAAATATTATTCTTTTTTTTCTATCAAACTTTGTTTTCCTTTGAACACTCCGACTGATAAGTTCATTCATATATAGTGTAGAAATTTGTTAAGTGTACAAAGAATTCAGTAATTCTATCAGTAATTCTCAAGTTAATAGAATATGATGTCAGTATAACTCACGAACTTTTATATTCGTTAATTTCTAGCCAAACATTTGATATAAAGCACTGATACCAAAACATACACACCTCTTATCAGTAATTTTATGATTAAAAAAATTCCAATTCATTTCACTTTAATTTACCAAATGTTAACTAGTGGTACAGGCTTACGATATAGACAATGCTAATTGGCCTGTACGACTGTTACGGATGAGGAAGGTGCCATTAGGTCTTCCACTGAGTAGGTTCTCAGCTTTATGCCTCGAGCAATCACTCATAAACCATGTTGACTCATCGTGGTGGGGAAGCATGTCATAGTTCTGAATTAACACCGAACCTCTGAAAACAAAAAGTTATATTATGAAACATTATGAGGTGGGTTATGGATTAGTTTCAAACTTTAATGAAAACTATCAATTTTCCATCTACAACTAATTCTAATAATAGAGCAATATTTTTGAGGGTTAAATTATGAAAAAAAAAAGAAGATTAATTGATAAATTTTCTGTCATCAACTAGGAGATATACCTTGCTTTATCTTTAACAATCACATAAGGATCTTGCAGAAAATTACCAAACAATGACTTAAGAACAAAATTTTCAGTTTTTTAACTATATTTTTAAATGGTCCCTTGCTCTCCGAGATAAATTAAAATATGAATAAATATAATAAACCTAAAGAATTTAATGCACATCTGAATTTAAAAAAATTGTAAACAAGCATTTGATTAGAGAGATAACTGACTCATATTAAAACATGACTTAAAAATTTATGAATTACACAGCAATATAAAGCTTAAAGTTCCATTAACAGTCATAACAAACAAGTTTCTTTGCTACTTATTTTGGGATTGGTACTGAACAGGCTTGATTGTGAAAGAGAAGAAGAAATAAAACATTTGAGATTTTAAAATTCCAAGAAACACTATTTATGGAAAATGAAAGAATGAAATGGAAACAGAACTATACAAAAAGTTGAACATGTTCATGGCTGACTGGTAACAGGTTTGTATTTTAATCAAATAATAGCTTTCATATTGCTCACTTTTTTTCACCTTTTTGATATTTAATACTAAGCATTTTTTCTTTTGCACATTGTATGTTAAAAAATGTGACACAATGTTGGTGGAGTCCTAGCATAATGTAGCAGTTAAATATAATGATAACATTACAGTAAGCATGCATAATTACTGGTGTACTTAATTTATTAAGTCTCAATGTCATGTAACATCATGGACTATACAATAGGGTACATTATATTACAATGATTTGGTATATGAAAACTAGCATACCACATGACAATCAGAGCTGATATAAAGTTGCAGCAGAACAGTATGTACTAGAACTACATTTTGACATTGCTTGGTATTATGGAGGTAGTGTGATGCCACTGAAAACATATTGCTTTGAAAACAGTATGTAACAACTTATTCCAAAATAATATACTCACACATTTAAGTCAAAAGATGTGTTCAGATTTAGAATTTTCAAGTAGGGATATTTTGTCCACTTAATGCCATTGGAAAACAAGGAAATATGGATCAGCTGAGGGTATAAGGACCATCCAGAAAGAATTGCCCATAACAAGTCATATCCCAGTAATGATAAGCAAAGTGCAACATCTTGTAACATGCGAGAATTTATAAACACAAAATTCAGTGGCATTCACATGGCCCAGGTAAAAGTATGCTATAAAATCATGAAGGATTTCCACCTGAAAAAATGCCAACAAGGTACCAGTTCACCAAGATAAAGCTTCCTCTCATACCTCTGATTCAGCCACTACATATGTTGATATTCATGCTATTCATTTAGAAGACATGCTTATCAATTAACTAAATAATGTGCCTATGGAATTTTTTGTGATCAAAATGTTGAAACAAGCTTCAGAAAAAGTGTTGTCCTTCAATGTAAGACAGATTATGGAAAGTGAACTTGACAGCCTTATAATGGAACTTTTTGTAATGAAAACAATGCTGCTTGGCTACTGTTGTGATGCATAGTCATCAAACAGAACACAACTGAAAATGGTGATAAGAACAGTAATGATATGATGAGAATCCAAAATTGTTTTAACATAGAATACTATACTGTCTATATTCATTCAAGACTTTCTCTGAATCAAATAAAAAAAACCTGTGTAACCAATATTATTGTGCCAGGAAAGAAAATGTTGTTTTGTAAGTAGTTCAGAAATTTTATTTTCTTTTGTTCCCCCAAAACTAATATAAGCTGCAAATGTTTTATAATATAACGTCTGACAGTTAAATGTCCAAAGAGGTGTATGTAGTCATGGATAGAAGGGGAAACTTTTTCCAAAACTAAAATTTTTTGAGCATTAAGAAATAATTCTTTTTCTCCAAAGTTGCAAACATGAGCAATTGTCAACAGTAGGCTTTAGGAACAAATCCTTATGCAGGTGCATAGAAAAAATAAAAAGAATGAATCAAGTAAGAAAAAAGACAAAAGACAATAAATGAATGCACCCAATAATTAATTTTTTGCTATGTTTATTTTACACAACTTTTCTATATTTCTTTTCATTTCAGTCAAAACTGCCAGTAGAATTTTCTGTACCCAGTGTAGACTCTCCAATTTCTCTGTAACACTATCCATAATTGTCACAATCATCTTTTCTGACTGACCACTAACAAGGATGGTCATGAAAGTACAAACTTTATCTTACTGAGCAGTGTCTTGTATGTTTTAATTTCTTGAAAATGAGACAAAATGTAAGCAGAAATACCTGAAGGAAGGAGCTCAAAGCAGCATATGCAAAAAATAAGGCAAAATGAGAGACTTTGATGATGAGATTTAAAACTGACCATCACAGAATTACAATTTTTAAATATTTTACCAAGTGTTTCATAAGCATCTTACAAATATTTCTTGCTGTTCTTCACATTTTTACACACACAAATACTCCTTACTAATAAAAACATGTGCAAACAGTCAACCTACGTTTCAAACTGTTCTTGTTGCTTACTCAACTGTTTCAGTTCAGGCTTCAGAGAGTTTATTTCCACTTCTAACAGCTGGTTGTAAGATGCTCGATGTTTGAGGTCATTCTCTAGTCGTGCAGTACTTTCTTTGACTGTGCCTAGACTCTTCTTCAGAAGATAAATCTTCTCAGTAAAACTACAAGATAACAACAATACAAGGTAAATACTATACAAGTCATAATTTAACTCATTTTGTGGCAAGTCAGTTTTTCTAACAAGAATGAAATATTATCACAACTATGTACTATACACTTTAATACTTGAAAATTTACTTTTAAAAGTAAGGTGGGTTACAATTCACAGATTTTAACAAGTGCATAATTTACTGTTAAAAAGTATGGAACTACTTGAACATATACAGTGTGTAGTTCAATTACACTATGTAACAAAATTTTCACTTTTTCTTGTTCCTGGACAGAAAGTGTTATTTCCCAATTGCTTATGCCTAAAATAAATGGAAAAGACCTATTTTTTCTTCAAACTTTGCTTTTGTGAGCTGGGTAATGAAATTTTCAAATTTACCCATTTTCCAGAACATTCCAGGTAGAGTAGGCGACAGAGAATTTTCTTGAACTTACAAGACTTTTCAAGAACCTTTCAGAATTTTCTAGAACGTTCCATAGTAATACATATACAGGGTTTCACCACTTCAGTTTAGTTCTAGCTGCTTAAGTGAACACATAGACCTATCTGATTTTATCAGATGACATCAAGAAGTTACAAGCATTCTCCAGATGCATTCTGCTATGTATGTGGCCAATTTACCAGGACAAGAGCAAAAAAGTACTCTGTGACAGTACCTGCTAAAATGTGTGAAGCCCACAAGGCATATTTTGGCATGTCTGTCAAGTATCAAGACAAACCCTGGGCACCTCATTTTACTTACGAGCATTGGAAAAAACTTAAGAAGGTAAGATGGACAAATTTTGCTTGCTTGTATAGTAAGATTTTATATTATACAAATTTTAGACCTTTTAAATTTTAAATATCTTTTTATTTTTTTAAAATTTCCAATAGTATAGAAAAAGTATCACATATAAAATATTTTGCATGAACCTCTTTCACATTAGTTGTGGATGAAATAAATTTATTCTTTATAATAATTTTATTTTGCTATTTTGCAGGATGGAACAGAGGGAAAAGAGAACCATGAAGTTTGCTACTCCAAGAATTTGGTGAGAACTCACTAACCACTCAAGCAATTGCTACTTTTGCATGGTGGACCCTTCCAAACGTCAAGCTGGCAAGAATGCATCTGCTATCATGTATCTGGACCTTCCATCATCAATTGCCCCAGTGCCACACTGCCCTGAGCTCCCTGTACACACTCTGCCAGAGAGAAAGCAGCCATCCTCTGAAGAGAGCAGCAAATCAGAAGAGGAAGTAGATGTTGAAGATACAGATTACAATTTCAGAGGTGCAGCTGATGATAGAAACCCATACTACCCCAACCAAAGAGACCTCAATGACTTGATCAGAGATCTTGATCTAACAAAGTCAAATGCTGAGCTTTTGACATCTAGGCTCAAGGAGTGGAATTTGTTAGATGAAAACATGCAAGTCGCAAGTCAGAGGAAGCATCACTGACATTTTTCAAGCTTTTTCACTTGTCAACGTGGGCTCTGCTTCTGCCACAATGTATCCAGTCTATGCGAGGCAATTGGAATTGCTTGTAACCTGAATGAATGGTGCCTCTTTATTGACAGCTCATCCAGAAGCCTCAAAGCTGTGCTGCTCCATAACAGGAATAAGTATCCGTCTCTTCCCCTGGCTCATTCGGTGCACCTCAAAGAGGAATACAACAGTATCAAGACCTTGCTAGAAGCCTTAAAGTATGATGAGTATGGTTAGGAGATTATAGGAGACTTCAAAATGGTGGCATTCCTGATGGGTCTCCAAGGTGGCTTTACCAAGTTTCCCTTCAAGACTTCTTCCCTAAACTGTCCGAGGCAAACGTCAAAGCTGGTGTCTTCATTGGATCACAAATAAAAAAGATCCTGGAGTGCACAAAATTCCATAAGCTCAGTAGAAAGTAATAAAAAGCTTGGAGCAGCTTTGTTGCAGTGGTTTGGGGCTTCTTGGGCAATCACAAGGCCAAACATTAGGTGGTTCTGGTTGAGGCTCTGGTAAAGAACTATGGTAAAATGGGCTGCAGGATGTCCCTGAAAGTCCATATTCTTGACACTTATCTTGATAAATTCAAGAAGAACATGGGAGCATACTCAGAGGAGTAAGGCAAACACTTCCACCAAGATATACTGGACTTTGAATGCCTCTACCAAGGAGCGTATAATGAAAACATGATGGGAGACTATATTTGGGGACTGATATGTGAAAGTGATTTACATTACAGTCACAAATCTTGAAAAACTACTCACTTCTAAACATTTTTGTATAATTTTTGTATAAATGAATGTAAATCTTGATTCATATGTTGTTTTATTCAGACCTTACATAAATGAAACTGTGCAAATTTGACCATTTTTACAAAGAAAATAGGTTAATTTCTAAATTTCATTATCCAAGTCACAAAAGCAAAGTTTGAAGGAAATAATGGCCATTTTCTGTACTTTTACAACATAAGTAATTAAGAAATAACACATACTATCCAGAAACAAAATTTGTGTTACATGGTGTTACTAACACATTCACTTAACCCTTTTGCCACAAGCTGGTCAAAGTACACATCTCACAATCGTTTTTAGAAACTTATTGGGTTAGATAAGGAAAGATAATGAAATATAATAAGAATAAAAATTCTTCAAGAGGTATGTTTGCAAACAACTTGTGTTTTATGTTATTCAGTAAAGTAATGTGAGCCATGTCTTCAACAAGTTTTACAACTCATTTGGTAGGGTTATTAGTTAAAAAGGGTTTTATGTTACAATCTGCAGTCATTCCAGAGACAAAAAAGGATAATTAAATTTTTTTTATGGTGGTCATGAGGTTGGTCAAATCAATTGAGTCCACTTAGCCTGAGGGTAAAGAAAATGACAGTTTTTTTTGTTTTGAAGTTTGTACAAACATGCCTGCCCTTTCAGCCATAGGGGCATTCTAATGTGACAGTCAGTCTCACTATTTGTTGGTAAAAGAGCAGCCCAAGTTTTTGCAGTGGGTAGGGATGGCTATCAAAGATAGCTAGTTTGTTTTTGAATTTTGTGCAAAGCTATACAAGGGCTATCTGCTCTAGCTGTTCCTAATTTAGCAGCATAATACTAGAGGGAAGATATAGTCATCACCACCCACTGCCAATTTCTGAGCTATTCTTTTACCAACAAAAAAGTGGAATTAACTATCACATTATAACACCCACACAGCTGAAAGGGCAAGTGTGTTTGGTGAAACATGAATATGAACCTGCAATTCTCAGATTGTGATTAAGTGCCCTAATCACCTGGCCATACCAGAGCAAAAAATAACAGACAAAATATAAAGTTTTATTGAAGAAAAGTATCTGATATTTATTTATGAGGTTTTAATTTTAACATAAAAACTACTTTATACTTGGAGCAGTCAACATTCTGATTCCATATATTTACTGACAAATACTTCATTAAAAGATGATTTTCTGTGTACAAAAGACAATATTTACTGAAAACTTGTTACATTTTGTGAATATAAACCACAAAATGTTGTAGTATAGAAACTGGTGGTTATAAGATTGGTCAACTTGTAGAAGAAGATTAATTCACATTTAGCAAGTAGCTGACTACCAACCCAATCATTTCATTTTGTATAGCTTTTTGCTGATGTTCAGTGTAAAGTTGAATTTGTTTCCCAAACAATGCAACTGTTTCATCAATGGCATCAAGAGCCTGTCTTTGTAGCTGAAGTTCATGAAACGTATTGTCATCACAGAGATGACCCTGTTGCTCAGCTTTCTGGTTATACTCATTGTTAACTTCCATTAACCTTTGAGCTCCTATCTCTACTTCAGTTGGGCTCTCATCCTTACTTCCTGCCTGAATAAAACAGTTTGACATAAATAAAGTATTATCCAAACATCATTACAGCTCATCTACATTTCTATATCAAATAACCTTTTATATAGGTTCTTAACAAAAAAAAAACCAAATGTTATGGATATAGTATATAGTAGAAAAAACAATACAAAGTAAAATTGAAGTTTCTTTGTTTTAAAGAAATGACGTGTCTCGCCACCTGCTGTGTCTCCCACAAAGAATTGTATCCTGGAATTTAGCATTAAAAATCTATAGACTTACCTCTATTATCAGGGTAGTATCTAACAACATAATAAGCCATGAGCTCAAGGTTATATTTTTACTCCAGTAGGTAGTACTTTTTTAACATTTCACTTGTTGAGTTGATTGTGAAATTGGTGAATACTGTCTATTAGAGAAACAATTACAGAATTATATTGGTGGCTATATAAAATCTCATTATGTAATTCAAATGGTGAAGATAATGTTTCAGAAGTCTTCCACCTACTGTCTTTGGGTTTTCACTTTCAACTCACTATCCAACCTTGCCTGATGAATACTAAACTTGTTCTTATGCCAACAATGACCTAATCCATTTAATTCTTACATTAATGCAGCTCTGTGTCAAAGTTCTCACTTTACAATATTGGTGTGGAATGTGGGCTGGTAAATATTCATGTTTCGCACATGACTCATGTAGACAGACCTGCCTTCAGAAATGCTAACCAATAAATAGCCAAATAAAACTGATGAGACTTTAGTGTTCCACAGTATATGGAAAATTCTAATAATCAGCAATACTAGTTTACATTCACCTTTACAATGAAGTAGAAAAAAACAGGAAGAAATATAAATTTATAAAATAAAATTCTAAACAGCAAGAAGAGTAATTTATAGAACACAATTTAAAGATTTGACCTCTAACAGGATATTTTTAGCTACTTTTGGATTATACATTTATCAAGTATAGCTCACACCAAAAACATATGCTAACATACTTTTTTAAAAAAGAAAAACCATCAATCTACATTAGTCTACACAACAAGACACAACATTTAATATTCTATATTTATTTGGTGTTCAGTCAAACTAAAGAACTTCAAGAGAACTAACCAACATTTGTTTTTGCTCAACCTTCCTAAATTATTTTATGCATATATTACACATTTTGTTCAAGTACACTTTTTAAGAAACTATGATAGGTGAGGTGGTCAATTTTGCACCTAATCTACTTGTGTTGTCCTGCTTACCGAGCCCCCTGGATTGAGCTGACCGATGTTACAGAATGACTGAACACTTAGGACTTTCTAATACCCTCCCTATTCTTTTAGTCGTGTAAGAATTTAAAAGTATTTGATACATGTCTTATTTAAACTACAGGTGGATCTGCTACGATGGTTAGGTACATTAATTACCTAATGGCTGAAGGACAAATATATAATATTTAAAGATGCAATGCTGTATGTCAAAGTTTTTACTTGATCAGAAATCACATCCCACAGTTAAATTCTTTGATGTTTTGAATTCTGAAGTAACACCAAAAGACATTCTTCATTTTGATGCAAGGAAGCAGAATATTTGCCAAAAGTATTTAATATAGTTTTAAATCAATCATTTGTGTACCTTGAGATTGTTATGTTAATAATAATATTTAGTCTTCCTCATATAGAAATAATAATACAAGGTATTCTTATTAAAATAAAACATTTGCTTTTTCATTTACCGATAATATAAGTAAGTAGGAATACCGTTCTTTCATTTGTTTGTTTTCATTTATGCTCAAATCTACTCAATGGGCTATGTGTGCTTACCCACCATGGGCAATAAAACCCAATTTTTAACATTATAAGGTTACAGACTTATTGCTAAGCCACAGGGATTAGTAAAAATACAGCTTCATTTCTGATCTAAAAAGCTACTAAATTAATAAGCAATGAAAAAAAATAGAAGTTAACAACCTGGTTGAACCTAGACACAGGATACAGCAGCTTCAGATCTAATGTTTTATTGTACTGAGACAGTGGGACTGTTCTATAATAATTAATTAATTCCACAACGCTATTGAACTTCAGAGGTTCAGAAAATCCAAAGTTTCCATTCTTATGATATATCTTGATTAACCTGCCGGTTCCTCCTTTTCTGAAATGACAAACAAAATATCTTTGACAAAATAATACATAATTACTGTTAAAATAAAGGTTTCAGAGTGCAAGATACTATACAAAAATGTGAAGAAAACAAAATTGTTTACTAAAAACTGAAGGTGAAATTTAAAATTTGACAATTCTGAAGAAAGCATTTAGAGAAAAGTCACAACAACAATGAAAAATTCCAACTATACACCCCCTTCTTTTCAAGATATTTCATTTTGTAAGCAGTTCAATTCTTTAAATATTTTAAATGTTAAATAAATTACTTCTTTATCCCTATAATTGAAAATGAATGTCCATGTATACTTTATCTGATTTTAAAATATTTCTATAAACTATTTATGCACCAAACATTTATGATTCTACATCTCTTCAGACCTCAATAACACAAGTACAAAAACAAAAAAGTAAAGAAAAATACTCTTACCATTACAATTAATCCACATAATTTACTGGTACGATTTCCTATTTTGGCAAAGAAAATATCTGATTCCACCTACATATCTTTGTACAGTTGTGTCGCAATAAGCAAGATCATAAAATAACTTCACAGTGACTTGAGAATTAAGCTTAACAACAAAATACATCAATAGATATTAAAGTGACAAATATTAGGTTTTAGTACATGAAACAAATGAAAGAGAGCGTTGTTCTAAAACCTCAAAATGTTACTACAAACTAGATGGATCTCAAGTTTACAG
This sequence comes from Tachypleus tridentatus, assembly GCF_004210375.1. Classification (NCBI taxonomy): domain Eukaryota; kingdom Metazoa; phylum Arthropoda; class Merostomata; order Xiphosura; family Limulidae; genus Tachypleus; species Tachypleus tridentatus. Next base: position 164,123,859 of record NC_134831.1, on the reverse strand, counting down.
ATGGTTCTCGAAGACATATACTCTTCAAAAAAAGAAACGCAAAAGGCAAATTTTGAGACATATTGTTAACATGTTTATTCTGGGTAGTTCTGTATGACATGTGTGAAACTTTGCACATTCACTGCTGAACATCCAAAGTCTGCAAAGGCAAAGTCCACGATCACTAGTTGACGCTTAACGTCACTCAACGTCAATAACGAGTATGCCCCCCGTGAGCATCAATAACTGCTTGGCATCTCCTGCCCATGGAAACGATGAGATGACGAATCACATCCTGTGGAATGGCTGTCCACTCAGCCTGCAAAGCCACTGCAAGCTGAGGTAGAGTCTGCGGTTGAGGTTGTCGCCATCGCAGACATTGGTCCAACTTGTCCCAAAGATGTTTGATAGGGTTTAAATCTGGTGATCTGGAGGGCCAGGGAAGAACACTGATGTTGTGTGTCTCAAGAAGACAGTGGTGAGTCGGGCTATGTGAGGACGGGCGTTGTCATGTTGAAAAACGTCGTTGACGTTCACCATGATGGGTTGCACATGGGGCCTAAGAATCTCGTCGACGGTTGCGTACGGTCTGATCAGAAATCCTACGCAGCCCTGGTATGGTTGAGGCAGTAGACATCGCAGTGGTGGTCCTATCCCGAAGGTGACGTAACCAGATGTAGTGATCTTGTGCGGGCGTGGTCACACGAGGTCTGCCAGATCGTGGATGGTCACAAGTTGATCCATGTTGTTGGTGACGATTCCATAGCCTTGTGATGGTGCTTGGGAGGACATTCACAGCTCTGGCAACATCTGATCGAGATTCGCCTGCTTCCAAGTGACCAATGGCGTTATTGCGTTGTGCTTCAGTCAGTCTTAGCATAACTGTATTGCGTGTCGGTGGCTTAACACTGAGCTATGGAAACGGAGAACCCGTCACTTTTATAGGGATTTTGCACATGTTGCACTTGCAGAACATGCAGATCTCTCAAACACATTTATTGGACACGAATGCGTCTTGGCGAAAAATCTGATGTTTTCCTCCGTTTTCAAAGTGCACAACTTTTATTGTCATTTTGGTCTGACAATCAATGCCTTAACATGTGTAACATCACATACTCTGAGCTTGTAAAGTGATTATAAATATTTCTCTTTAAAATAACAGAAATATACCTTTTGAGTTTCATTTTTTGAAGAGTATATTTATCTGATCAATTATGTTAATTTCTTTAGTATTTTAAAATATGATTCTAGATTTTTCTTTTCACATAAATACTTGATTTGTATGAAGGCAGTTAAGTTTTCTTTTTACTCTTTCATGACCAGACATAAACATAAGTCATGAAAACTGTCTATTTGATTGGAATGATGTTTATGTATTACTTGAAATTTGTTTATGTGTTGTCTTTTTTAGGGGGGAGATTTCATATTAAGATCCTCAAAATATATTTCCATTAGTTGCTCCAAATTTAGAATACTAAAACTACAGGAAAGTCCACACTACTCACAGCAAACTTTTGGGCTGCTCTTTACCAACAAAATGGGGTTGACTGTTACATTGTAATGATCTGACAGCTTGAAAGGTGAAAACATTTGGTAACAGGATCTAAATTTGTAATATGTAGATTGTGAGCCAAGCTTCCTAATCACCAGGCCATACTAGGCTTTTATTGAAGAAAGGTCCTACAAGCCATGTGTAACTGGAATCAATGACAAAAGCCCTTATCAAATTATTCCATTATGGCCCTTGGAAACAGAAACTGTGGGTATTCTAACTATGCTCCTATGGTAAGCAAATGAATAAGGTGAGCCACTGACCAATATGACACAGTTGTAACAACCGTGTCAACTATCAGACCATTAGAACTTAAATAAAATTTCATTTGCTGAGAACAAAACAGGTCGTAATTTAAAAAAGGTGAACTTTAAGGTTTTGAATTTATTTTCAGCAAGGTAAGAATTAAAATATAAGCTATTATAAATATAGTACAAGAAATATTTGGACATAGCTGGGTAGAAACTGAACAGCTTAGCATGAATATATAATATATGCTATTATAAATATATTACACATAACTGGATAGAAAGTGAGCAGCTGAACATATCTTTAATCTTATTGAAAGCTATATTTTTTTTTTTCTCAGAAAGAGAAAGGACCACAAATTTATTATATGTATAAAATGTAAGTAATTTATTGCTCTCCTGGTTAAAGGGACATGCAAATACTTTCCAGAGAAACAACAGATCTTACTGTAGTGTAAGTGTGTACTCTCCAGATCCTTTGGTGGACGCATCTCTCACAAGAAAAGTTCCGTCGGAGGTATCTTTCAGCTTCTCATGTGCTTCCTCCCTGGAAAGAGAAACAAAAAAACAATCTTTAGCCTCAATAATGGAGTATATATCCAAGACTGTAAAGGCTGCTGTGGTAGCCCAGAGTAGAAAGTAACTAGTTGTAATTACATCCATTTATCTTGTTACACATTTGTGTGTGAAGATGCTATAATTAATTAAATTACACCTCCCATAGTCAAAGTAGTTTGCACTTATTATCATTGTACAGTCTGCTGGGAATATATAATAAACAAAAGCTGTACAAAGCAACTATGTAACTGCTGTTAATGCAGCAGTTGAGTTGCAGAAAAAGAAAAATTCAAATAAAGTTGTCCCCCACCTTGTGATGTCTCCCCAGTACCATTCTGCTTCTTCCAAGGTGTTGCTTTCCTCAGCATTACTCAAAGCATAGCTGAAGTTGTCCCCTTTATGCATCCCATCAATCCCTTCAATGGTAGAGGTGTTTACAACGACTGGTTCCGACGGTAAATGACTGGAAATACCAAATAGGCAACAAGGTGGATAGGCTGTAAAGAATTTTACTATTTATATCCACTACACAGGTCTGATGTTAAAGTAAACTGGGAAAGAAAAAAAGTAATAATTTAAAACAAATCTACAAAACTAACATTTAACAGCTGAATCAAGAGAAAAAACAGATTTTTTAGACATTTTGAGAGACTCTTGGAATTTGATTCATGATGATATTTTATTTGAGTCTTTAACATCCATGTTGATTATAGGGTGGTGTAAAAATGTATTTAAGGGAAGTTTTTGATACACCTTTGTGTTCATGCAGAGATTGTTCTCCAAATATGGCACCTCTTCCAAAGTGGTGGCCACTCTTTCAGAGCAAAATATATACCCAACGAGAGAAGAAGAAGAAGAAAAAAAGCATGTATCATGGCTTAGGGTCTTTATAGTTATTGGAGACTTGTAACAGAGAATTCTAAAGATAAAATAAATGGACAAAATATGTAATATCTCTCCACAGGAGAAAGTTTACCAGTTGTCTTGAGTAGACTAAGAAGCAATGAGACATCCGATTGAATTTGCTGGTCTGTTGAATAGTGTGAGGTGGGTGTGCTCTCAACCATAAACTACCTTTGAAGTATCACAACTCTAGGAACTTGTCAAGTAGAGCATCCTTTTATATCATGACTGCACTTCAATATCACAGCTCTAGGAACTGGTCAAGTAGAGCATCCTTTTATATCATGACCACACTTCAATATCATAGCTCTAGGAACTGGTCAAATGGAGCATCCTTGTATATCTTGATAACATCTAAAAAGTATTACTAGTACAAACTTCATTTTGCAGTAGGTCAGTTCAAACTTTCAAGTTTGTTGCCACAATAATAGCCCTAGTGTCATTATGTTCTACATCATTGGAAGAAACTTTTCCTCATGACCTATATTATTAAAAAACTTTTTACCTTTCTGTCCAGTGTTAACCTAACTTGTCATAAGTGTTAGCATATGCCCTTTCTGCTTAGTATTAAGTGGGCCACACATACATCTCATAAATTGATGGAAGTCTATACTTGTGGATGGTCTGCCCCAAACTACATTAACTTCTGCTTAGCTGAAAATTTGAAGCATTTTTCAGTCATGTCAAGATAAAAAAAAAAAGATTTTATTTCCCCTTTATAAGGACCAATTCATTTAGCAGTATAATTTATACATCTAGCCCATTCAAGTGCACACTTGTCTATATCTTCAAAGTTCAAAATTACAATTATGCTAGCCCAAAAAATCTCCCTGTTCACTGCTACACCTAGAGAGCTGGTAGCACACACTTGTACACTAATGGCTCTGTAGGTTGCATACTGCCCTATTTCTTTACATGCCTTACATCCATTTGTTTAACCCTTGGTACACCTTGAATTAAAATACATACATATATATAGACAAAAAACACACCAATGACAAGATCTATATTATTCTTGTGTGTTTGTGTAAGCAATATTAACAGTGAAGTAACTTTGCATCAACACACCTTATTTTCAATATAAAAGTTGATTTACTCTCCAGAAGAATATCTTATGGTATCTTAATTTTTTAACTGGGACAAACAAGGATACCTATTTACATGAACAAATTTTAGATATTCTCAAGAATTTATGCTACATACATCTTGACTGGTCTTAGGATAATTTTCTTTATTTTAATACCGTACACTTTAATCATTTTATCTTACAAATTCCTGATAACTATTTAAGTTTTGTATCAATATAGTTTGAACCAGTATTTGGAAAAATAATTAATATTTACTTATCTTTGCATCACATCCATTCAAGACTTTTGAAAAATACAGTCTCATGTGCCAACATTTCTGATGAAGTATATATTTTTTCCCCTTTTCACTCACAAACACATTAGATTATATTTTCTTGGTTAGCAGCTATTACATTGCAATTATAAAAATGCATAAAATGAAAAATAGATTTCAAAGCTTAATAAACTCATGGTAATTAATTTTTTCTTATAGTTATATACAAAAAAAATACTAGGCTGGACAAACTACAAAGCAAATAATACTCAAGCATCCTATAAACTGAGAAGTTGATAATACACAAAAATTTACTAATAAAGATTATATCTATATTCATATCACTAGTTCAGAATTATGATTTTTTTAAAGATATGTTTAAAATAAAAATTGTAATTTGCCATTTTTCAAAGATAAATTTGGGATTTTCTGAAATTTTTTTAGCATTGTCAGAGGTATAAGTACTCTTTGTAGTTTTGATTTGTACTCTTTTAACTTTAAAAGGAAATGTTACAAAGATAACTTTTTTTTCAAATTCATTATCTTATCTTTAAAATCAAATAGAGGTGTTTAACAAATGAGTTGTCATGGAATATAAAGAAGTCAGAAGTAAAATTACATTTTAAAATATTAGAAATTCAACAATTTCATAAGTAAATCTCTTACCCCAAAAAAAGATATCGGAACAGTTATAATTTTCCAATGCTGAAAATGTATTTCCAACAGGTACTTCTCTCCTCTCACAAGATTAGTTATTATTGTTCATTTCTGCCCACCTATATGCAAACACCTTTTATGCATGCCACAAGCCTACTGCTCCCCCTATTGGAATCAAGTGACTCTGACATGCCTCTCATGTAAATCATCCTGTGTCACTTCTCTAATAACAGGAGCACAGCTTACTCACATGATGAATATGACTCCTTCTATCTGTCTCTACGAAACTATCATTTGGAGTTTGGCAGAACACAGAAATACTGGAAGAGTGTGGGAAGGAAGGGTGGGAAGTGTGAGAAAGGGAAGTGCACATTGGAAATACATTTTCAGTATAGGAAAAGTATTACTTTTTATACAGTAATTTCTTTCTCTCACAAGAGTAGCTAGAACCTTGTATTAATTAGGAGGAGGGAAAATATGAAGGAAGAACAGATGTAACCTCCAAAAGCATACAAAAGATATCTCTGTAGATGAGAGTCAGACTGGAAGATCTGAATAGGAAAACAGCAATTCTGACCAAGTATACCCATTGCCTATACATAAAGCATGGAGCAAAATGGCAAAAACAGAGGATAGGAGTACATTCATGTGGGAGGAAATTGAGGGAGGATAGATATCCAAACCCTTAAATAGACGTACATGAGTTAATCCTATAAAGCAGACAAGTGGGTAAACAATAACGAAGCACTATGGTGAAGAGAGACTAGAGCATAATGAATCGTACTCTATAAGTAAACTATGTCCAGAATCCCTACTACTTGGTATTGACATCTAAGTGGGGGTAGGATGAGGACCATATCATCTCCACCTCAAGTTCAAGGGACTGGAAGGTACAGTAAACCACTCTAACTCCAAGCCATGACATATGTGTTAAGGAATATATTGTTCTGGGAACTTGATATCCAGTGTCAATAGAATGTCCATGTAAATTAAATCTACTTCTCCCAATACTAAAACTAATCACAACCATCTGATAAGTAATAACATCCTCAAAGGTACACAAGGGAGAGCAAAATAATTGAACTGGAACAAATCCCCCTGGCCCCTATTATGACCCACAACAAAGGGGAAGCACAACTGAGAGAGGAATATAAACATATTTCAGGTTGAGGACATGTGTTGATTGGCTTATTCTAAATCCAAAACCCAGATGGGGGTACCAACAACTGCTCAGGGATAGGATGAGGACTTTCAGTCAAAGGGGTGAACTGCACTTTGATGTTTCACTTTGCAGTAATTGTATAATGTGTATTGGAGGATAGCACGTCATCTTCACCAGCAGAACACTGCAGCACTACTCAATACTGAATGGTATTGTCATTTTTGTGTGGAACACATTTCACAGGATGTCTCCATACTCAACTATCCCACCAACTTGAAATTGGTAAGTGGTAAGGACTCACATACTCCACTTGAAGAAAGGGGGTGAGAATGTGTGGGAGAACCTAAAAGAACGTCATCACCTTTGACAGTGCAATGGGTGCTCATGAAAGCCTATGGTAGGTATGGACAGCTATTCCCTTCTGCTTTATCCATGAAGTCCATGGATGGTATGGTCCAGAACAAACAAATTCATGAAGCAAAGATCAGAAGTTTATTCACCTTCAAACAACCTTGTGAAACACCCCATCTCAACAGTAAGCATGGCAAAGCCATGGGATGGAAAGACCATAGGTATGGGACAAGGCTGCTCAACAACCCAAAACTGAGGAGACTGAGAAACCCTGGTTGAAAAGCTATGTCAGAAACTTGGACACACTGGCCACAGTAGGTGAAAATCCATAAGCATGGGACCATGTGTGACGAAAATTCCATTTCTATTTATATACCTCCATAGAAAAAGGATGTATGAACTGAGTCAAATGGAAAGCTATGTGATGGCAATAACATGATCTTTTCACCATGGACCAGACAAAAGCCAGGAATAAAGATCAAGGATGTGAACTGTGGAATGTAGATACACTGACTAGAGTCAACAAAGAAGGATGAGGAACAAGGAAAGCTATACAGAATGGAATTATTGGAGTTGGTGCAAATGAGGAAACCAATGTTGAGAAGGCCAATAGGAAGCTATAAGAAGTACTTGACATGGATTAGGGAATCCATCTGATGAAGCAATCAAATAGACAAATAAACATATAGGCATGTTGGACCAATTCTGGCTGAAGGCATTGACAGCCAAAGCCTGAGGATGAGGTACTAGGGACCAAAAGAGGGTCAAGTTTGTGTTTCAGGACATGGCAAAATGCACTAATCTGAGAAAAATCCAACCATATGCCAAATCACTGAAAAACAATAGGATCAACAGACTATTCTATTGGATAAATCTTGTTGTGGGGAGAAAAGACAATCTGTCACAAGACTGAAAGCACCCTATATATATGACACATGATTAATCAAAATGTGGTACATGTTGGCCAAATAGAGGAGATCCAATGTACGAAAACAGAGGGATCTTGACCATGTGCCAGCTAGGTGATTGAAATTGTCAAAATGAAAAATCGCCAGATAAGTAATGGCTGATCCTTGACAGACAAATGACTCAAAGCTTCCTGGTGATCAACCCATGCACCCCAGTCCTGAAGGGATGCATCAATAAATAAATGCAAATCTGGACTAGGAGGAGGAAGTGGGAAGTCTCATCCAATCAACAAAGTATATCATCCACTAGGGAAAGAGGAGGTGTAACACAAACAAACAAGGAATCCCAAGCAAAGTTCCACTGATCATGCCAGGTTCTCTGGAGAGAACACATGTGCACAACCTAGGAAGACTAGTGGTGTCATGAAAACCACATTTCCTAAAAGCAATAGAAAATTGCATGCAGAAAGTGAAGGAGCAGAAGAAGTGGGAAGTCTCAACCAATCAACAAAGTATATCATCCACTAGGGAAAGAGAAGGTGTAACAAAAACAAACAAGGGATCCCAAGCAAAGTTCCACTGATCATGCAGAGTTCTCTGGAGAGAACACATATGTGCACAACCTAGGGAGACCAGTGGTGTCATAAAAACCACATTCCCTAAAAGCGAGAGAAGATTGCATGCAGAAAGTAAAGGAGCAGACAGGGTGCAGCAAACTAATAATTCCATGAATGTCTGAGAGAAGAAGGACAGGCATAACTAAGGTAAATTTTGAAAAAGACACCCAAATAGACAAGATATTGGGTAGGACTTCTCCAATTTGATTAACCCAAGCAGCCACTTGAAGGAGTTGACAAGTATGACTGACCAACTCCAGGTAGGGCCATGTAAAGCCAGTCACTCATGTAGTAATTGAAACATAACCCCAGGACATGAAGAGCAATAGCTCTGACCACTACACAATAAATGTAAGGTGCAGAAGCAAGCCAAAAGGATAGCGTGTGAAACTAGTACACTATCCTATGATGGATGAACCAAAGATATGGATGAGAGTGCTGAGATGGGAATATGCAGGTGAGCATTGGTGATTTCATCTTGGTCATCCATAAATCTGGAGAAAATGCTCCCAAGAGTGTAAAATAGGGAAGTTGAACAAAGTGACTGAGGCAAGACATCAATGACAGGCTTCCAGCCTCTGGTTTTCTTGGGAATAACAACTAGCCAGAAGTAAAAACCTGGTAAATGATGGAGAACAGGTTCAACAGTCTGTTGAGTGAGAAGGTCCTAAACTACCTCTGACAGATGTTGACAAACAACGAGAGCTTGAGGTGGAGAGAGGGAAACAAGCACAGGAGACAAGGGAGGGATGGCAATAAATGGGATCTCAAATCCTTCCAACAAACCTTGAAGAACTAAAACATTATTGATGAAAGAGGGCCATTGATAGAGAAAGGCTGCAAGTCAAGCTCCTGTTGGATCAGAGCCACTGGACAGTCATTAATACCATTGGCAATGTGATGTGTGTTGCTAAGGAAAACAACAAGCTGTGGCACCTCCAGAAGGGGGGCAGGTAAGGGCTTGGTAGAGAAAAGACAGGAAACTAATAAGTGTTACACTTGGCTCAGACTGAGCCAAATGGGCTACCAAATAGAAAACAATAGAGTGTTGTTAGACCAATACCACTCAAGATTCCAAAGATTCCAGGATAATATAAAAGACAAAACATCATAAAAACAGGGCCATTTATAAGTCCTGGAGATAAGGCACATGTAAATAGGCCTTCGATAAGACACCATCTCAACCAAGAAGGTCCTCACCACAGAAAAACCATGTATATAAAGCAAGACGAACATAACAAATAAACAAGTGTGGAGGTAAAGAGAGTGAGGATGTACCAAGAAAACTCTTCAGGATTTATGTGAAAAGACTCAGGAGATGAAAAGTGGAAATATACTGCAAAAGAGTCATGAGGGTAATATGTAGGTGGGAAAATTGAGTGTGGATTAAACTGATAGGAAATTCTGGGCATACCCCAAAAACAGGTAAAACAGAACCCAACAGTTGCTGGTCAAAATAAGGACAGTCTTCTTGATAATAAGTAAGCTTGTGGGGAACAAGGCATGCTAACACCATCATTTAAGTGGGAGGTAAATTGTTTAGCATGGAACAATGGAAATGTCAGTGGAAGGGGGTAAAAGCCAAAGAGGGTTGGGAAGAATGTTCATGTAGCAAGAAAGGATGTGGGTCATAAGAAACAGGGATGAGGGATAAAACTTCATATACCTGAGAAACAAAAAAGTAAAAAAAACAACAAACAAACATGGAAAGCTTAACTGAGCTGTATGGAAAAATACGGTAAAGTGAAGTGGTAACAGGTGATCAAAGTCTTTGTCAGCCTGAACAAGTTCAACAGGAAGTAGGGCAATGTCTGGAGATAGAGGTTGACCCATGAAACATTCAATCTCCCTACAAACAAACATTGATAAGTCTCCTGTTAAAACTTCCACACCTGAGGTTTGAAATAAAGTGCCTGTTTAAGTTGAGACACATGAAGTGTTGGACTGTAACTTCAGAATTCATGCTTCAAGAGTTGAGAAAAAGGTGAATGTAAATAAAAAGGGGCAAAAACAGCAAGGAAGAATTAAGGTAATTCTAGAGGAAAGTGGGTAAACTGTATCTCAAACTGAAATCAGGTAAAAAAAAGAATAAATGTCTGAGCACAAGCAATGCCAAATTAGAAGTGATAGTTCAGTAGAGGCGCACATGCATCATGATTTACATGACAGATACGGAACTCTTATGGAATGCATAAAAAAAGTTTGCCCATTGGGGGCAGCAATGAACAAGAATAGCTAATCTTGTGAAAGGAGGGAAGTACTGTATTAGAAATTTATTTGATTTTTTATTACAATACCTGGAGCTGGATCAAAAACTGGCATTTTCTCACCCCAGTCACACTTGAGTAACAATAACTCTACTATACGAATGTGTGCTTCTATGCTGAGCACCAGTTGTCTGAAATATACAAATAAAGGATAGGTAATTACAACAGTTTATGAGGCAAAAATCACATTCTTTAAAAATTCACTGCATACATGTAGACACATACACACATAAAATACTTGAAATCTTGATGGAAATTGGTACACAAAGGTATATCATTCATCTCTCAAAATCAGTGGGAAAACTCTAACTTGATCTAAAAGGCACAAAATATACAAAATAAAATGAGATAAAATAATTAAATGCTTGATGTACTACCAATGCAAAACTTGAAGCTGATAAAAAATTCAGAAATAAGATGTATGCATTTGTATGATACACCTATAAATGTTGAGTACATTATATCAAAATGATTTTGGAGCCCCGCCTCTGTGTTGCCACATTCAATCATTCTCTCTTCGATCACCATACATCTTTACAATACCCTGCTGCATAGTTTTAACTCCAAAAGGTTTTACTGTCAGACTTTCATGAGAGTGATAGTTTCTCAGTGTCCAATTGAACAGCTTAATCACAAAGAAATCAATACACTGCATCTGGCTACCTGAAAAGTGTCTTCATAAGGAAAAGCATTGACACTCATTTAATTTTCCAGCTATTTGAGGTATGCAACAGTTGAATGAGAAGTATGACTGAAAATTGTCTTTGTTTCCAGATGTAGACCCCCTGATTATGCAGCATACTTTTGCCTGGGTCACATGTATGGCTTCTAACACTAACCTTTATGTTTGTGGATTCTCACCTGTTAAAAAATGCCCAATATTGCTTATCATGACTTGTGGAGGTACAGCTTGTTGAGCACTTCTATCTGGATGATTCATGTGCCCCAAGTTGATCTTTATTCCTTTCTATTCCAATATTATTAAGTACAAGAGATACTGTCACTTTGGAAATTCTAAATCCCTGATCTGAGCACACATTTATGATTTAAGTGTATGAATACTTTATGTCAGAAGAGGCTGTTTGTTGCACACCTTTACTGAAAGTAATAAATTTTCTATGATATTATATTACTATGAAATGCTAAAACATGTCAAGATGTAGTTTTGATATGTTATTCCATTATATCGCTAAAATGATTGTGATTTTCACAGAGTTGGCCGATTTGCATTTTCAAAATTGTTTTAATATACTTAACTCTGTATACAAGAAACCTTCAGTTTGGAAGAAGAAGAAGAAGAAAGAAAAAATACACACACACACATGTGCAAACACACAAACACAAATAACTACACTATTCTTGGACCACTGAGAACATACAGGAAGTAAAAAGATGCAGAATACTACTGTAGGAAATAAACGTGTAAAATATATCGGCAGAAGATGGAAAATAAGTAAACAATCTGAAGGAGATGAAAAACATGGAAAATATCCCTGTAGGTGGTAAAAGAACACACAATACATTTGTAGGAGTTAACTACATGCTCTATGAGGAAGAATCCCTTTAAAAAAACCTTCAATTTACAATAATGTTAAGAGTTCTCAGCTGTGTTAACATGTAGAGCTTTCCTATCTTACACAAACATTCCCAGGAAAACTGTTACTTAACCTAATGGCTTTTTATTTGAAAAGACTACAAAAACGGTTTTGACATAATCCTATGTTAATAAGAAGATAAGAAAGATAATGAAAAGGAAACCACCACTGTACTACTTTACTAGAGATCTCCATTAAAACTAAACTATATAAACTAATGTCCACAGTAATTCCCACAGATACCTAACAGGTACATTAATTAAATGTTGTATATTAGTAACTTAGCAATAAAAAAAACAAAACAACTAGTGTATGAACTTCAAACTAAAATATACAAACATCATAGTAGGGCTTCTTGTTGCATCTGGAAACCACCAACTGGATATTAAATATGTTTAGGTGTGCTGTTATTTGGTAAAATCTTTCATTTCATTCAATAACCAATAACTTTTAGAAATAATAATTTCTGACAAACATTTAAATAGAGTAGGTAAAACACTATGGTTAGTTTCTGTCTCAAAGATAAGTTATGCATTTTGACAAATAATGAATTCTACAGTTTTAATTTCAAACTGAGCATGAAAAGGAAAACACTTACATAGTATGTTTCAATGGTGGACGTAGAAACAGGTGATATATCATTGTAACCAGCATACTAGGCGATTCCCTGATTCCCCGAATGTGTTGTAACCAACAGATTCGACAGAAGAATGACATTAAAGTTTGAAGAGTAAACTTATGGTGAACAGGAAGCTGTTGTACTAACTGACTGAGGTGAAGAGCACACAGGACATCATTTCTTATTTCTATATGAAAAAGAAACAGATGAAACAAGATACATACATTTAACTGAGGGAGAGCACAATAATCATCATTCCTTATTTATAATATGAGAGGAAATGCATAAGACAGTTATTTTTTTGAAACCTTTGCTCTATGTTCAAGAAGCAACATAGGAAACCCAAGTAGTAGTTAATGGAAATGATTGAAATATTTATATAATTTTTGTTTAAACTTTCTATGTGGCTTATAGATTATTAGACTTTGTAACTAATAAAATGGGTCCACAAGGAATTTAGTGCATAAACAGTTCAGATTTGTTTGTTGTTCTTGGATATCTGGGCTATCCATCCCCAGTTCTGATCTCACGGACTACAGGAAAGACAGCTAGTCCACCCCACTTGCTCCAAGCTCTTGGACTTCTCTAATAGAACAGTAAGATTTCCTGTCACTCTACTATTGTTTAGTGCACTTATGGTCCCAAAATGAGAAGTGTAATTTTATGGCAATTACACACAAGACCCGTAAAATCCCTGACCACCAGGCTATGTCCGGTCCAACAGGTTACATGTGTGTGATTACAGAGGTTTCAGATGAACCCCATTAACTCTACAGTTAATATCCTTGGAAGTGCATGAAATTTCAAATCAGATACTAAAGTAATGGCTAATAAATATGTTTTGTAGTTTTTAAAACACGCAAGTATCATCATAACTGATGAAGTTTCTTCACTGATCACAATGCTAAAGTGATAACATTTTATTGCCATTCCACTACTCTTACTTAATACAAAAAAGATTGTGAATGAAAATTCTTCAAAAAACTTTTTTAGAACATTTGTATGTGCAGTACAAATTCTTTGCATGGAAGTAGCTTCTGACCCTTTTAGGAGTTGTTATCAGGGTTAATGAACACCACAAAAGTAATTATATGTGGATCAAAAGCAACTTCCACTAAAAGAATTTGGAATGATTACATAAACTTGATTTTAAAAAAAATTAAAGAATTTCATGTAATGTTACCTAAACTGCAATATAATGGCTCTTCAAGACAGCTAGTTAGATTTTATTTTACGCAGACAAAGCTCTAAATAAAATAATTATATCAAGATTATAGAGGTGATAAAATTTTTTAAACATTTTAGAAAACTATGAGGCAATCCTACTGCTTTCTTTTTTAATTACATATTTTTGAGTAAGTAATGTTACATGTTAATTAAATAATGGTTATATTTTTGATATTGTTAGTGAGCCTTGGTGAACTGGTGTATTCTGAACAGTTGTGACAATCTTTAGGGACATATAAGATTAGAGTTAGCAGTCATCTTCTAACTACTACAGAGGAATAAATCTTCTTATACAATTTAGAAACAAGTTGTTGGCAGTAAAAAGTCAAGTAGACTTACTAGAAGCTTTCAAAAATGTTTTGTAGCTTTCTACAGGTATTACAGGGTTTGGCAACTCATGGAGGTATCTCTTTAAAACACCAGCGACACAACCAAGGTCATAATTCTGAAGATCTACATTGTTCATATCTGAATAAAAACAGTCAAAACATTAAAATATAAAAGTGTAACAATACATAACAGATAAATGCAATGATTGAAAAAATGCTTTTTACTGAGAGTTTAACTGACAATTATACAGTTCATATACTTGTTACAAACTAAGCCTAAGGTTTGGCAGTAAATTGCTGTAGCTTTGATTTAATACACCACAAGTCAAAAGAGTGGGAAAGAAGAATATCATGTATTCTTACTACTTCTCAGTAATGGTTTGTTTTGTGTATTGCTCACAAAGCTACTCGAGGGCTATCTGTGCTAGCCATCTCTAATTCAGCAGTGTAAGACTAGAGGGAAGGCAGATACAGTCATCATCACCCACTGCCAACTTTTGGGATACTCTTCTGCCATCAAATAGTAGAATTGACCAGCACATTATAACTCCCCCATGGCTGAAAGGGCAAGTATGTTTGACGTAACAGGGATTCAAACCTGTGATCCTCAGATTATGAGTCGAGCCACCTACCACCTGACTGTGCTACGACCCTTTGGTAATGGTTTAGCAAAATATATTTCAAAACCATCAGAAAGTTGGTGTTTGTTTATCTACTGGTTTTAGTTTGGATTTAATAGTTATTTCTGTTGCTACGTGTGAACAGTAAAAACCTAAAACAAAATTAATAAACTACAACAAAATGACATACCTTTAATGAATTTATTTTTTAGTTCATTCACAGCTTCAGATGAAGGACACATAAATACTTTGTACAAATCAATACCTATTGAAAAAAAAAATGATAACAGTGGATGAAATAATGCAAAAGAAGAATAAAAACTAACCTTTTAATATCCTAACAATTACAAGACTAACAATTCAACAAGGTTGTATACCTTACACTATAAAATCACAAGTATTTAGTTTTTAACACTGACAGTTGGAATCTAGTTATTAAAACCTTAATTTCAATATCTAATGAACAAAGTGTAGTTTCTTACAAAAAATTCTCTGAAACTCGAATTCTTCAATGCTAGATGTGGTGATACAAGAGAAAATGTGTTCACCAGACTTATTGTTAACAACAAACTATGACTAAGTGTTTACTGTAAAAACATTTTTTGTGTTAGATCAGCAAGCATACATTATAAAACAAAATGAGTCCACCATGATAAATACTCACTATAATTAACAACACTCAGCCTATACTGTTACTTTAGATGCATTTTTTGATTTAATTGTAAACATTTTTCATCTAAGAGTTCTGTAAATCTAATTCTAATTATAATCTACAGATATTTAAATTCAAGATTGCAACAAGACTGTTTTTGTTAGTTAACTTCACAGTAAATTAAAACTAACAGATTCTGGCCAGGGCTTATTATACTCCAGACACTGACATGCAGTAGTTCAACTTCCAATGTCTGACAGTTACTGAAATTGTGTATTTTTTAAAAATGTACAGACCATCTATTCACCACGGTGATGAAATACAAATGGTTAACTCCTTCTAATGTAATTTTATTACTCTTCACGTATTATTTAGTGTAAAATGATCCATTTTAAAAGTATTAGATAGTTGTATGCCTTCCTTTTTAAGGATATGCCCAAAAGTGCACTCATACAAAAAGTTAGCTATCAATTTAAAACCCTGTAAAAATACAGAAATTAACTGTATATATGCAGTGCATTCTTATATAAATACTTCCATTGTATAATTATTTCAAATACTGAAAATGTTATATAAAACATCTTTTGAGCAAACACTCTCTCACTATTGTTGCATTTTCCTTGTTCTTCTATTTCCTGAAGACACAGTAAAACTACTTTTGGGGCTGATAACTTGGTTGTATCAAAAGATGTTGTAAGATCCTCTCCAAACACCTTGGCTAAATGATTTAAAGAATTACAGAGATGGTAAACAAACAAACAAAAAAATGAACTAATTCATAGTTATGATTTTTTAAAAAAACAATTTGTTTCTTTAAGAGAAAATCTATACTCTAGCAAATGCAGGGATCAAACCCTGAATCTTCAAATTGTGAGCCCTCAATATTACCTATGAACAAGTAATTTGGGGCTACTTTTAAATTATTATTACAATGTTTTCAAAACTTGGAGCAATCTCCAATTAATAGATCATTTAGTGATCTGAACACACAGAAAAGTCATCACATGGTTGACACTGTGTTTCACCTCTAAGTAAAATAAATGTTGAAATTCTTCACTTTTCCAGAATTTTGAAGTCAAAAGAAAGTGACAAATAGTTATCAGAAACTATACATTTAGTTTGTAAGCTGATTCTTTGTCTTATTTTACATAATAAATACACAACTAAAACTCAAACAATTTCATAATCAAATGTCAATGACTAAAGTAGTTTATATGATTTCATAATGATGTGTTCACAGTTAATTTAAAGTAGCTCAAAAATCTAAAAATGAAAAGTTTAAACATAACTGTTTTAAATAATGGCTTGAGGTAATGTATATGATACAGAAATTTAGTTCTGATAAACACCTTTACTAGTTTTTAAGTCACTGTTATCAGAAAATTTCTTAACGTATAAAACATATTGACTCACAATCTGAAGTGCAAAGAAAGTTTTTTGTTGGTATTTTAAAACCATAGAATTGCTCCTAATAAGTAGTCCATCAAAAAAGAATGAGATAAATGTTTATACATGTTTCCTAAATACATTATACATGTATGTTGCTAGTCAAAGAGGTCTAGTCACAAAACACAGCATACATTACAAGGACACAGAATTATTTATAATGTGTTTAATTTTCATTAATTTAAGAAGAAATGGCCAAGGATTGATATTATCTTCAACAGAAATGATGTTGAACACCCTGTACATACGAGCCACTGCGGGATAAAAGTGACGCTCATGACTTGGCTAGCTGCTAGGGAGATAGCAAACCTATTGATGTAAGCAGTGCACAAGATTGGCTGATTCCAGTTTCCATGCAAACCTATCGTTTTGACTGCCTGCCACAAACTTGTGTTCTGAGAATAGTGATGAAATTTTAAAATAAAAGGTAGTTTAGTAAAAGTACAAGCAATTTACCTAAAAGTTACTTAAGTTACAATAAATGTATTTGACAACATGTACACTTTTTTAAAAGTAGATAGTGAAAAAAGGTACTCAAATATAGTTACTTTGTAACTGTGGCACCTCTGGTATCCAATCTTAATAATTAGTAATTCAAACTCGAAAGTTAAAAAAAGTGCTTATAAATGTACATAATACAATCCCTCAACAAGTGAGCAATGTATGTTTTTTTCAAATCTGGATAATGGGCTACTACAGGAACAATATCCTACTGAGAAAAAGGACACAGATATCTCCATTGATATCAATATTGTATAATGTCAGTGTTTCTAGATCACTAGACACAAGTATAGCTTGATATATGTTAATGTACATTTTGCACTGTGAGTAATGAGATGTGTGTTGATTGATAACATAACTCATGTATCAGAAATCTGAACTAAGTAAAAAATAGGCACACATTTGCAATTACAAATACTTCCTTAGTAGTCTACCATATTGACAAAGCATCTATGATGTTGTTAACTTACTAATTACAAAATTACTATATCCACTATCACTTTCTTCAGCTCTTAATTATAAAAACTCAAATTATAGTAAACACTGAGATACTAACGAGATGGAAAGGATAGTTGACTCTTCTGGTGTTTGGATGTCTGAGAAAGTGGCAACCCAGTTGCATGACATGTTTTATGACACCCACATTCTGAAACCATATAGATAAAATTCAACACATACATCTAGCACAGTTTATAATTCAATGCATAAAACTTTTACTAAAACACATTATACATACTAGTTCAGTCATTAAATGAAATTTTCATCTAATTTCAGAAAGGCCACAAATTAAGCCCAACATATAAAAGCTTCCATTTCAAAAGTTGCTAACCTTGACATACGAGTTCATGATTAACAACTCCTTTCACACATACATGACACTTGTCTTCATACGTAACCTGTGGTGACACTAGAAATAATATAACAGAAATCTTTAAGCACTCACAATTATTATAGAAACCTAGGAATTTCACTTTAAACCTTGAATGTCAACATCTATACTATAAAGCAGCCATGTGTCTGTTTGTAATGAAAATTTTCCAACTTTTGGCCCCCTATTGATTAAACTTTTAGCAATTCTTGTATAATACCTTACAAAAAACCTGAAACCTCTTTATTATCATTTTTCTGAGTTGGAAAATAGCCATTTATCCCCCCACCCAAACCCCATCGCTACTGGCAATAAAAGACATGCAGGTATGCTGTCCAACTATCCCAACAGTTGAAAGTTTTCTCCATAGTTGTGATATATAAATTGTTATTTTTCAATATGTTAACAAATAAATCTGCATTACAGAACAAAGTTACAACAAATAATTTTATATTTTTATGAACAGGACTGCTAAAACTTAACTGATAAAGGAAACTAAATAGAAAAGGATGTTTCACAAACTCAGTTTTATTTGATCTTCACCAACTAACAATCCAGCAGATACAAAACAGAATACTTTACACATCCAAATTATAGTCAATGGAACTACAAATACAATAATTACTAAATTAATAAATACATAAATTAATTTAACAAGTTTCACTTCCAATTTATGAATAACATTATAAGTAACTCAGATCTACAAAGCACCTCACTGAACAGACTGGTAATAACCAGACAAAGAAGTATATGCAGATATTAATTTTCATTATTAAATATTTGCAAATTTCAAGAAAAAGATAATTTTGCAACATTTAAAAGTTTTCTGTTTTGCAATTCAACTGAATTGTATCAAATTCTTAGAATTAGTTTGTTTTTAGTTTGTAGAAATTCATGTTAAACTACACACAAGGTTATTTGTGTTAGCCATTTCTAATTTTGAAGTTATAGACTTAGTGAAAGTTGCCCTACCTCCAACTCTTGAGCTACACTTGTCAACCTAACCAGTAGGATTCAACCATTGCTCTTATAATGCAAGTATGATTTTCTTTTAGTGTTAAAACGACACAAGTGCAGAACTTCAGCTTGACAGTTCATCCCTTTTTATTCTATGAATAACTCCAAAGAAAATCAGCCACACATCAGTACTGGTGCCAGAATTTTTATAAATTATTACACCAATAAATCAGTCACTGTACAAATATGTTACAGCATGTTATATGCCAAAAGCTGATGAAGCAATGGAACCAACAAGCATAATATTTGTGGTAAAAATTGTCCAGAAGTTAATTTTAATTTATTGGAATCTTCAGTTATTTTGAAATCTCTAACCTGCTGATGGAATTATTATATTTCAGTTCAAATTTTATTATGACTCATACCTGACCTAACTTCATACGAAATTTCATGATTTCAGCATCTCTATCACAAATAGAAATATTTTTTTTCAGATTTCTAAAAATGGTCAAGTCTGAACTTCTTTTGAAAACATCAGTGAAGGATCTTTATTTGGCATTTTTATGTTAAATGATATAACATTGAGGTAAAAATTAATAACATATACATATCAACTATAACCTTAGTGCTTTTGAAAGCACTTGGGCTATAGGGTTCTTATTATTTTGTATCAAGACTTATTTACCTTAGTGTTTTTCTGACATCATGGATATACATATCAACTGATATGTATATATAGCAACACTGACACTCATATTGTTAATCATAAAAAAGATGAACAACTGTTTATAATTTTTCTGTCCACTCCAAAGTACAAAATAAGAAATTATCATTTCTTGAAAATATAATGATTCATGCCTTTTTTCATACTTAATTTTCTCTCTGTGTCAGCTCTTCAGTGCAATCCCTTTCATGATTTTACAATATTTGGTCTGAATAATTACTAACACTGCTGAACTTTGAAAACAGCTAAAACCCACAGCTAAAAATGATTGGACAGAAGAGTTTTAGTTATATCAGTACAGATTAAACTGCAAATTTAACAGTAATTTATGGTTTCTTGAGATTCTTGACACTAGGAGATCATGTGAGTGTGATCAAAGTTTAGAACATTCAAGAACAAAACATATTTGGAAACCTTTAATTACTTAAGCATTCCTGAAAATTGTAATTCATATTTTAAAGCAACAGAAATTCATTTGTATGAAAGGGATCATGTAGACTTAGTTAGATTCAGAAAGTACAGTAAATGATGCAAAAATATTATGAAAAATGTTAGGGATTTGTGAAAAAGAGTTTCTTATATACTGCTTCAGAATTGTGGGAAAACAAGAAACAATTTGGAAAAGTTGACAACTGTACAACTTTTGACTTTAATTTTAACATCCAAGTATCCAGAATACTTCCAAAAGTAAAAGAAAATGGCCCCTAAAAATGTATGTTGTTAAAACAAAAGAGTATTAATGTGCACATTAAAGTTTCCTTGAAAAACAAATCTACAAGTAATGAAATTATTGAATTTCTCTCTGTCAGGAATTACTTAATTTATAATACAAAAATATTTATTATTTGGTAATTGCCACCATCCCCAAGTTCAAACTACTGACTGACTGATCAGAATAGAAAACAACCAGTCAGTAGCACTTTGCTATCCATGCTATAAGACTGACTGTCATTTTTGTTATGCAAACAGTTTTTGAGGTGCACAGATTTGAAGCTGATTGACCAGCTCTGAAATCCAAAGTTCTACCACATGTCCAAACCCACGCCTCACTACCCAAAAAAGAATGTTATTACTAAATGAGACATGATCAAAAGAATTCTCTGTAACTTACCAGTAAAACAAGAAGAGAAAAGAATAAAAGTACATATTATGCAGTGTGTTTTATAAAATTTATTTGGTGTATTTGTGTGATTTTTCTAAATTTAAAATTACAGTAGTTGTAATTTCTATTAAATATATATTAATCATGTCATCCTGACACCTATCTGATCTAATTATCACACAAGAATAATAAATTATATTTTGATGGAAACCAAGAAAAGTATGGAAACATGTATATGAGACCTTAACAATAAGTCATACTTAAATCTGTTTGCATAATGGACAAATATGATATTCAAAGTTGAAGCTCCTTTATTTCATTATTTTTTCCATTTCTAAGGTTAATTTTCTACAAGTATACTAGAATGTAATTAAATAAGAAAAGGTCAAGGGACAAACTTAATAATTATTAGGTTTAAGATTTTGCATTTCTTTATTCTTGGCTTGACATGTGATTATAATTATTATTTTCAAAAGATCTGTTTACTTTCTATAAACTTATTGATAATCAATCAGGATGAAACAAAAAATAGGATAAAAGTGAAATTACAGAAAAAAAGACAAAATATTATATTAAACAACATAGATAGTCACACATAAATATGCATACATATATTGCAACAGTTAAAAGAACTATAGGCAAGTCACACTTACCATAACTGTCACTACAAAAGATATCAGAAAAGTCCTGGAAATTATCCACAGAACTCTATTAAAATAAAAAATAAACTATTTCAACACCAACATAATTCTTGAAAAAAACAACAAAACATTTTAATATGGCATTATGTGCTATTCTCACTAAGAAGGATAAAAAGATTCAAAAAAGGTGAAAAAACAATCTAATTATACACATTTTATGATCCAGAGAAGCTTGTTAGATTTAAATCCACCAGTTCTCATTATATTAAATTGCCAAAATACATTGTCCAGTGATATTCAGTTGATTCACTGATACTGGCTATTAAATATGCTTGATAAAAATAGAAGTAGATTCATTCATTTAAATTCTTTGGTTTCACTATTTTCTTAACAATATATTTCATAAATGAAATTACTAACAGGTTCCAATTTTGTTGTTGTTCACTAACACAAGACTTTAAGTATTAACTAAGAACAACTCCCGTGTTTCTGTTTCTTGTGATATAATACACTATTTAAAAGATTAATATTTTACTCCAAAAAAATCTATTTGTTAATATAAAAATAGTGTTTTTGAGTTATCAGTTCTTTCATTTTCACACAAAACTAATTTCATATTTTTTTTTGAGTACATCTCTTAAACTACAAAACAGTAAGTTACAAAAAAGTACTTCTGCAGATAATCAGACAGGTTTCATACTCACAACTTCTTTCTTAGCTCTACAAAGTTTGTCTATACAAGCAAGTATTGCATTTTGATGAAATTCATCTTGAACACCCATATTCTGGAGAGAAAAAACACAGAAAAATTACAGCTATTACATACAATGCAATATTGTTATATATTTTCAATTTGCAAGTTATTCTACAATTTACATTGTGCAAGCAAATAAATATACTAATAGTTTTTTTTCAGTGCTAAATAAAAATATTATTTGTAAAACATTCCCTTTGGATTATATTTCTTCATTTGTGAATCTTATAATTATTAAAATTTGAAAAAAATAAACCTCAGCAAAGGTTATTAACATCCAAGATCAGCATTTACCAAACTTATCAATACACAACACTGACTCTCCAGCCAACAAACTGTCACATACCATTAAAATGCAAGTATAACCACAACTACTATGATTATAAAATATTCTGTCAGTTTTTCTTTGTTTTCACAAAATACCACAGTTCAGCAAGTTAGTTATGATGAACTGAAACCACTTCAAAGACTAATAGTTGCCAGTGTTCTAGATTAGTTAACCAGTCACTTTGAAGTTTATACAAACAATTTTCAAGATTTTCAAAAACAATGCTCCAACTTGTTCTTGATGACAAGAAATGCCCTTGAAATAAAAATGTACCTTAGAACAGCTGGTATGTGTATTAACACTTTTACTTCAGGTAAAGATGACCTAGGAAGGTTGAAACGTTGTTCTCTCCTTATCAGTAAATGTGACACAATGTTCTGAGACACAAATACTTCAACTTATCTCCAGAAAAAGAGGTAAATGTTAAAGTAGAAAAATAAGACTTCTATGTCTAGCTGTTAAACTGAAAGATTAACACAAAGTACAAAAGAAATGGTTCATATAAAATATAATCTCTCAAACAAAAGAATAGATTTTTAATATTTCTATAAATTTTACTAAAATACCTAAATATGCAAGTAAGCTATTCAATCTTCAAGAAAAACTGTTTTTTTATTTGAGGATTTAAGCATCAGTTTTAAAGTTTTTGTGAAATGATAAAATAATTAACATTTTCCATGATTTAATTTGAAACAGAAAATACTTTCAGTTGTACAAAATTAAAAAATGGAATGAAACACATAAAATCATTGTTCCAGATAAGCTATTAACATACTAAGTATTTTACTCCTTGAAATAAACTACCATGTAGAGAATGAAAACCTAATGCATATTTTCAGGTTTCAGTAAGTTTTTCATTACCAAATACATTTAGTTTTGGAACCATCATGTTGTATTAACCATGAAATTACTCTTATTTCCATATGAACATGCTGTTAAGGACCACCAATTATAGTGCAAGTTCAATACTGAAAATACACAGTTGACATTGACTGACAAACTTAGGTATTACTTTTAGTTCAAAAAGAACTCCAAACAACAGGTAATCACCAGCCAGTAATCATGATATAACTGACCAATTATGACCTCTCATGCTTTGTGTTTATTATAAATACAATTTTTTGTCTTAGAAGTAGCAAATATGAACATATACACGAATGGTACACAAAATAAAAACACTATGTATATTTGGTACACAAAACTATTATTTCTGATGCATTTTAAGTAAAAAATATGCGTTTATGCAGACATGAATCTTACCTTGAGCACCGTGAAATTTATCTGATTTTTTTGTTGTTAAGTGCAAGGCTACAAAATGGGCTATCTATTCTCAACTCACCATAGTTAACCACACCCAGTTTTAGTGTTAAAAGCCATCACACTTAACATTCAGTCAGTGAAGGTCATTTATATTATTACTCAATCCATTTTGGCTGACTTCTAAAACTATAGTCAAATAGTTTTTATTTAATATATTTCACTTTTTAGTAGTTTTCATGTTGTAAATAAAAATTTTATTATTCTATCTCCATAATTAGAAGTACAAAATATTAGCTAACACTGTTAAAACCAGTCACGTCCTACAGTTTTGATCTATATAAATTTTCATCAGTCTAACTAGATCAGTAGTACAGAATATTATCCAAAATTTTTGTGTATCCAGATGTGTTAACATTTTGTAGCTGGTTACCCACTAAAGTAGCTGTGAAGCATCAGATATAACAGTAAATCAGTAAGATTCACTAAAGTTTTAGCTTACACAACTTCTAAAATTTTAAATTTAGAAAAATGAATTTCATAACTTACAGATTTTGAGAAGTAGAACTAAGAAACTTGATAACTTTAATGCATCATCTTTCCTCATTCTTGATGATCAATGAGAACAGTAGGACGAGATGACACAAATATACATTTTGGCAGGTTAAGTGTCATCTTCAGTTTAAACAGTTTTATTTTTCAAATAGGGTGGTTGACCTTTGGACCTGGTTAATGCAGTAAATGGAATTTAAGGGAATGCTTGTTAATATTTAAATTATATTAGCTGGCTTTGAGTTTTACTTACTTATCTACTACTAACTACATAAAGTATCTGTATGCATTCTTCTACCATATAGTAAAAAGCGAGGTGCATCGTGCAAACAGCTGTACTTTTATCTCAAAAGCAAAACCTCTAAAATATATTGACTTACAAATAATTTCTCTTTATCCAACAAGAACAGGTCTGACCCTCTGATGTTTTTAAACCCAAAGGTCTCAGCATAGTGATAAAGGTTTAAGGCAGCCATCCATTCTGTAACATTAGCTGGTGACCAAGGAATGGCCGGCTAAAAGAAATAAGCCTATATGTAACAGACTTGTACAACAACCTCTAGAATAATAATCTCACCACAGAATACAAGAAAAACATATTCTGTTTAATACAGTGAAATATGAGTGTATACAATGTAATACTACAAAAGTAATTCTACATAGAGCTGTAGAACTGAATATTTCAAACCATGTTTCTAATTGCTTTAAGTGGCATTTATTCTACTTAGATGCATATAGGCATTTTAAAATGAAATTCAAAATCAAAACAATTCTTACCATGTTTCTCTTTAGCAGATAAAAGGTTGAATAATAATACACTTCTAGTTGTAGTTTAAGTATTAGCATCTAAAAACCTTTGTATACAAGCACACAAACTTATAAGCACATTTTGTGAAATTATATTTAACTTCAAATATTACAACTGAAATGTTTCATGTTAGCATGTACTGTAAGACCAGTGTTTAAACAGATTCAAATTATCTTGCACAATATATATTTATCAAATAAAAATCAATGATTACTTTTAATTACATGGGTGTAAAATTTTGAAGTTTTTACTTGGCAACAATGAGCAAAGGTCAGCTCAAGACATCAATACAACTTAATAGTTCTTGTTACACCTCTTGTTGTTGCATGGTTTGTTACTTTTGTTTGCAAATATGCCTTAAAGTTGTGCAGTGTGGTATAATGACAGTTAAAAAACAGGTAAAAGTTTCTTTAGATATACCAAAGATGAAGCTGTGGAAGGAACAAGATATGCAGGACATGGGAGCCCCAAAAAACAACTATTCTACGTACAGACTACTTTCAAAGAATGAGTTACAAGACAGTTCCTAGAAGTATAGGTCTCAAATGTAATAAAAGATCAATGAGAAATGCTGTTTCATCCCTCATAGGTTATAAGTGGATAAACAGAAATGTCACTGAGAAGCAGTGCAGGTAGTATGTAAATAAATGAGCACATGCTACATAATCATAACAGCACCTAAAACTGATGGTCTGATTTCTTTTTCACTCATTAACTCATGGTTATTATTACACTTTTTTTTTAATGTCTAATTAAAAAATAATTCTTACACAATTCCAGTTTTGTGTTTATGAATATTGGCGACTGATTTGATAGGAGACCCACAAACTAAACCTAGATTGTTCAGTCATAAAACAAAATATAATGTTTTGCATAAATTTTGACAATAGCCATTATTGGAGTGGATTAGCTTTATTGTGATTTGCAATCATACCATTTTTCAATGTTGTGTAAAACATAGTCCATCTTTTGATCTATCTTCTTCAATTGTGTCACTGTCTATTATAAAGTTCAACCTTTCTTCATGATCTTTATACTAATTTCTGGCACAAACTGATAACCCTGAACAAGAATAAATTCACCCCATCTAGTAGAACTGATGACAACATGGTGTTTATGCTCATGCCCACTAAGTAGAGTATGGAGACAAAATAGCCACAGAGATTTTTGTTCAGGATAAAAAGTTACACAAGTTAATTTGTCAGATATTTATACATAATGATGTAGTTATTTTTTGTTAGCAGGTTTTTAAAAAAAATTATCTGATGAAAATAATTCAAAATCCAGTCCACTTAATCTATAATAAATTAGTTTATTTCCACCTTTAATGTTTCTATAATTTAAAAGTTTAAACACATGTACACTATCATAAATTGTTTTAAGCCTGTGTTAGAAATAATGTTCAAACCTCACCAACAATTTATGACTAATGAAAAATTAAATCAACTTTTTTCACAAGACAAACCATATAGACTAATATACTGTCTGTTTCACTCTTATTATCTTCTGAAATCTAATCAGTAACCAACATGACTTAGTAACCATCCAGGCATAAAGTTTGCAAAATAAGAAAATATTTACACTCAATTTTCAATTAAAATAACAAGCCAAACAATAACATAAAATGATAATGTCTTTCATAAAAGATTATAGTAACCAATTAAGTTTTTTAAATAATTTATGTCAGCCTTAAACATTAATTTGTACATTATTTTTAATCAGTTTAGTTTTAATCAGTTTATCCTAATATTTTAAATTATGTGAATTCAAAAACACAATTTCTACTTCTGGTTTTTATTCTTCTTATCACTCACAAACACAGTTATATTAATCGATATTGGTGTCAATTACACTTGAAAGGTGTAATGCTAATAACCAGGTCTAATGTAACTGATACTCTTGACGAGATATATAAACTTTAGCAAAATTCTACATATTTCTGACATAGTTCACACTTACAGGTTGATCTAACAGTTACAACATCTATATACACTCCAATCACACTTAGTTCACTGTTAAATCAGACTTCTATTTCAAATTACTAAAGTTAACGTGACTTGTGAAACCAAACTTGCTAAATATTTAATCAACTTATCAATATGGATTTCAAATGTGTTCAGTAATGAGACTATAAAATAAACTATTGTCCCTAATAAAAGTCGAGATTTGCAAGCTACTTATGAAAATTACCATAGAACAACAATCAGTTTATGGTATCTTTATTCCTAGAAGTTTGGGTTTCTCTCCTTAATACTATCAATATCGCAGTTTTAATTCTTGTAAAGCTTTACAAATGTTACTGTCATAGGAATCAAACATCAATTTCTCGGTATTAACCTGAACAAGTACACTTAAAAGAAGTTTAACATATGCAAATAACATACAACAAAATAAAAAGTACTTTTAACGAATTCTTTATTTAGAATATTTATGCAGTTTTTTTGATAAGGGAAATCTTTCTACTTTATGTATATTTTGCAGGATTTCCCTTTTTAAAAACAAATCAAAATTTACTTGGATTAGGGTAAACGTAAAATACACATGATAATTACCATCTAACGTTAGACGTCATAATGCATGTAGTTTCACTGCTAACATATTAACTATCAGGTTATGTAGTTCCTGTTTATATCTATGATAATTTTTATTGCGGTAATAACTTAACATTTTTAACTTTCTAACTTATCTCCAATCCTTCTCGTGATACCAGATATTTCCAAGATCAATGATCCCTATTATAGCAGCGACACCTACAACTGGTTTCTGCTAGTGACTTGGCAAATGGTATTAACCCTTTCCAGGTTGGAGTAATACGTAGTCATGCGTGTAGAAGCAGGAAGGCAAACAACTGGAATTTCAAATTATTAATAATATACAAACCTCACTAAATTTTAAAACCTGTCTATTTTTTATACACTACAACCTTGTTCAACATCATTATCTGATAACTAGGACGGCTAATTAGGGACGGCTAATGATAATTAGGGACGGCTATCGTAGGTAGCTCTCGAGTAGCTTTGCGCGAAATTCAGAATAAACTAACTAACACTGTAAGTCCACAAACACACCACTGTACCACTAGGGGGAAGGCAGCTAGTCATCACCACCCACCGCCAACTCTAGGGCTACTCTTTCACCCACGAATAGTAGGACTGACCGTCACATTATAACGCTCCCACAGCTGAAAGGGCGAGCATGTTTGGTGTGAGGGGGATTCGAACCCGCGACCCTCAGATTACGAGTCGAGTGCCTTAACCACCTGGCTATGCTGGGCCTACAATGTTAGAATCGAGGTTTTGATACGCATGATGGGAGTGTGTGTGTGTTTTTTTCTTATAACAGAGCCACATTGGGCCATCTGCTGAGTCCACCGAGGGAAATCGAACCCCTGATTTTAGCATTGACTTATCGCTGTATCAGTGGGTAACGCATGGCGGGAACAGCACAAAAAACACATTTTGTAGTTTTGTGCTTAATTACAAACAAAAGTCCTTAAAATTTATTTGATAATAACAAGAGAATTTTTTATTACCAAAATAGACAGCTTTGAAAATCTGATTTTTAATCATTCTTAAAAAATTATATTATCTTTCATAGTCAGGTATTTTGCTAAAGGTTGTTTAAAATTATTTATTTAACTTCTTTTTTAGTGATTTCAACCAGTTATACGGCCCGGCATGGCCAAACGTGTTAAGGCGTTCGACTCGTAATCAGTGGGTCGCGGGTTCGAATCCCGGTCATACCAAACATGCTCGCCATTTCATCCGTGGGGGCGTTATAATGTTACGGTCAATCCAACTATTCGTTGGTAAAAGAGTAGCCCAAGAGTTGGCGGTGGGTGGTGATGACTAGCTGCCTTCCCTCTAGTCTTACACTGCTAAATTAGGGGCGGCTAGTGCAGACAGCCATCGAGTAGCTTTGCGCGAAATTTAAAAAACAAACAAACCAGTTATTCGTTATATATATTTTTGTTTGAAGCTGTACACCAGTGATGTTGACAGAACTACTGGTACGTGACATTTATCATGTTAATATTAATGAAAGTTCTGTATGTGTAATGTATTAACTAAAATATAGATAGCTTGTTATTTTAAAATATTAAGAGTACGTTATATTTGAGTATCAACGACCAAATACTGAACCGAACTTTAATACTACATTTTAGTTTTCATAACCTTAAATATAATCTAAACGTGTCGACGTCCACTTTTGTATAATTGTAATGCTAAAAATCAAAATCATATTTATTTGATAAATCACACAAAGTCATTTAATCACAATTACTTTTGATTTTAATGTTGTTATATAATGTTAAAGCGTTTAATTTTGGCTCATTCACGCATCGTTAACCCTAACTGCAAATTCCAAAAATAATTTTATAAACTAAAAAAAGTTGAACTCCAAGTAATTGAGTTGATGTATTAACTTACAGTTATGTCTGTGACACTATGTTTTTTGAACGTATCAGATTTTTCATTTGTTTGTGCCACTGTGAGGGGGGATTTATAGTTTTGCAAATAACCAGACGTTCTGATGTGCTACTGGGGCAAAATTTTCGTAAGTTACTTTGCTTTGATGGCTGTGTATGTTCTAATTATTATATTTTAATTAACTGCTCCTACATTTTGTGTGTTCTAACTGGCTACATGATTAAAGCTAGAATCTATTGTTTAATTCGTGACTACAATCGCAATTTTACACAGAAAAAAAAAAGTACAGTGAAATTTTGCAACACAAATATACGTGCATATTTTACAAAATTATATTTCTATTCTTATCTAGTTAGGTTTCACTACCCGGAAGCTAAGCTCAAAATTAATTTATAATGTGTTTAATATATTTGTTTTTGTAAAATATACCATTACAAAAATTATAATCTTATTTCAGTACTACTGAATATATGGCGAATAGCATTATCTCTTCGTTTTCTTCAAGGAGATCCCCAAAGAGGCACTTTTATTTTGCGACTTTTTTGTGTGTGAAAAACTATTATAGTGACTACTAATGATTCTCTTCAAATATGAACTTGTGTGTTTTAAATCCCGAGCTTGATCCCAAGATGCGATTTCATTCAATTTGAGTTTTATTTTTAGATAATAATTATAATTCTGTTTTATATCATTATGAAATGAATTAACGTAATCGATTCCCCTCCGTTCTCTTAATACAGCTATTTTTAACAAATGGAAACTTGATACCCATGGATCAAACAAATTATAACAAGAAAATAGGTTTCTTTACGACTTTTTCGCTGCTACCTTAGCGATGAGCGCAAAGCCTTATAATTTGTAAAGCTAAAATTTGGAATTCGATTCCCATGGAAAATATAGCACAAATGTTCCATTATGTCCTTTTGCACTACATGCACAAAAATTCATGATTTCAGTCTTAGGTCACCCCACCACCACCACCCAAAAAAAAAAAATAAAAAAAAATAGTGCCAAACAGGGTATGGAAAACCGATTTTTTTTAACGCTATAAGCCTTAGAGATTATCGTTGGGCCACCAGGGGTAAAGTGGTTTGGAAACTGT